>NW_028319654.1:547500-679490 GCF_062004578.1 Staurois parvus
CCTCCCATATTTCTGTGTCAGCAGTGGGAACCTCCTGGGTCTCCTACCATATTTCTGTGTCAGCAGTGGGAACCTCCTGGGTCTCCTACCATATTTCTGTGTCAGCGGTGGGGTCCTCCTGGGTCTCCTCCGATATTTCTGTGTCAGCGGTGGGGTCCTCCTGGGTCTCCTCCGATATTTCTGTGTCAGCGGTGGGGTCCTCCTGGGTCTCCTACCATATTTCTGTGTCAGCAGTGGAGTCCTCCTGCATCTCCCATCATATTTCTGTGTCAGCAGTGGGGTCCTCCTGGGTCTCCCTCCATATTTCTGTGTCAGCAGTGGGGTCCTCCTGGGTCTCCCACCATATTTCTGTGTCAGCAGTGGGGTCCTCCTGGGTCTCCTACCATATTTCTGTGTCAGCAGTGGGGTCATCCTGGGTCTCCTCCCATATTTCTGTGTCAGCATTGGGGTCCTCCTGGGTCTCCTACCATATTTATATGTCAGCGGTGGGGTCCTCCTGGGTCTCCTCCCATATTTCTGTGTCAGCAGTGGGGTCCTCCTGGGTCTCCTTCCATATTTCTGTGTCAGCAGTGGGATCTTCCTGTGTCTCCTACAATATTTCTGTGGCAGCGGTGGGATCCTCCTGGGTCTCCTACCATATTTCTGTGTCAGCAGTGGGGTCCTCCTGGGTCTCCTACCATATTTCTGTGTCAGCTGTGGGGTCCTCCTGGGTCTCCTACCATATTTCTGTGTCAGCAGTGGGATCGTCCTGGTCTCCTACCATATTTCTGTGTCAGCAGTGGGGTCCTCCTGCATCTCCCATCATATTTCTGTGTCAGCAGTAGGGTCCTCCTGGGTCTTCTTCCATATTTCTATGTCAGCAGTGGGGTCCTCCTGGGTCTTCTTCCATATTTCTGTGTCAGCAGTGGGATCCTCCTGGGTCTGCTCCCATATTTCTGTGTCAGCAGTGGGGTCCTCCTGGGTCTCCCACCATATTTCTGTGTCAGCGGTGGGGTCCTCCTGGGTCTCCCATCATTATTCTGTGTCAGCAGTGGGGTCCTCCTGGGTCTCCCACCATATTTCTGTGTCAGCGGTGGGGTCCTCCTGGGTCTCCCATCATTATTCTGTGTCAGCAGTGGGGTCCTCCTGGGTCTCCCACCATATTTCTGTGTCAGCGGTGGGGTCCTCCTGGGTCTCCCATCATATTTCTGTGTTAGCAGTGGGGTCCTCCTGGGTCTCCTACCATATTTCTGTGTCAGCAGTGGGATCCTCCTGGGTCTTCTACCATAGCGTCCCTTTTCATTCAGATGGTGACATATAGTGGGAGCGGACACAGTTGCACCCGGTGCCTGAAGGTCAGCTTGGATTTGTCTGGAAGTTGATTGAAGTTTTTAGACACCATTCCAACAATCCTTCATTTCAATCTTTGATCAAGTTTTTCTCTTTTGTCCACATCCAGGGAGATTAATTAGAGTGCCATGGGCTGTGCACTTCTTAACAATGCTGCACGTAGTGAACACAGGAACAATAAGATCTATTAAATGATACTGGTGAGTTTAATTACAAATTACAGGAGCATCACAAACTAGGAATGCAATTTTGAGAAGGTGACAATAATTCTGTCCAGTCCATTTTTGGGGTTTTTGCGGAGAATGCGTCAAATTTGGCTTTTTGTCTCTCCGCTTTTTTTGGGTCCTACCAATACAAACAAAGAAATAAACATGAGAATACCGATACATTTTTAAATGCAACAATTTTCTGGGCGAAGTGGTGTGTTATCATGACAGAAATTCAGGGGTACCAATATTTTTGGCTGTAGAAACTCTGGAGGGTGGAAAACAATCACCTACATGATGCCCGAAGTTGAAGAGAAGACACAGATAGAACATTCTGGTACAGATGGCATGGAACGCGGGGCACTGAGAACTCAGAACCTTCCAGATGTAATGCACAACCAACAATGATGGATGGGCCTCTCTTCAGTTGTGTATTACATCTTGGCAGTTCTATGTCTCCAGCAGGGGCAGACTGACAACTCATGGGGCCCCCGGGCAATAGGGGATCATGGTACCCCTGTGTCCTCGCCCACACTCAAACCACACCCAAAAAAGCCTATGAAAGGTACCAGGTGCATCTAATGGGGCCCCCTACTGAACCCGGGCCCTCGGGCAGAGCTCAAGTTCCCAAATTGTCAGTCCGCCCCTGGTCTCCAGTATTCTGTATCCCACCTAGACTTTGCCAGAGTGTTCCATCTGCATCTTCTTCCTCATTGCAGGCAGAGGTGATCATTTGTTGTCCTACACAGAGCTCTGGTGGGATTTTCCAGGATCTCAGTATTGATATGCTCAACCTTCCATTTTGTAAGGGCAACTTTTTCTCTTTTATCTCTTAAACAAAGTGATGTTCCACACCATATGGTGCCCTCCCTCCTTTACCATATCGTAGTTTTCTTACACTGCCTGTGGGTATGCTGTGAGCATGCAAGGATGATCAGACCGCGCGCTGTACTGAGCTGGGAGAGCGTGCGTGGTTTGGCTTGATACTTTTGCTCTGGTTGAATGGGGCCCAACACAGTCTAAGCACACTTGAAGAGGTGGGGGCTACTTCCATATTCTGTTTATCCTCACGCTGGACAAAGCAGAGTAAATACTCAGAAGAGATAACAATAAAACGGGTTATTTCATTGCTTTAAAAAAAAAAACCCAGCAAGCACTTCAACGGGAAAAAAAATATAATGTTATACTTAAAGGTACGTAGTTACATAGTTAGTCTGGCTGAAAAAAGACAAAAATCCAACCAGTTCAACCATGGCAAAAAAAAGTTATAATCCAACACCCACAGTTGATCCAGAGGAAGGCAAAAAAACCCAGCAAAGCACGATCCAATCTGCTCCTGCAGGGGAAAACATTCCTTCCTGATCCCCTGAGAGGCAATCGGATATTCCCTGGATCAACTTTACCTATAAATGTTATATCCAGTTATATTCTGTGTATCCAAGAAAGAATCCAGGACTTTCCTACAGCAATCCACTGAGCTGGCCACAACCAACTCTGGAGGGAGTCTATTCCACATTCTCACAGCTCTTACTGTGAAGAAACCTTTCCGTGTTTGGAGATTACATTTCTTTTCCTCCAGACGTAAAGAGCGCCCCTTGTCCTCTGTGATGACCTCAGGGAGAATAACTACACCGATTTCACTATATGAACCACTGATATATTTATACATGGAGATCATATCCCCCCTTATGTATTATACATGGAGATCATATCCCCCCCTTATGTATTATACATGGAGATCATATCCCCCCTTATGTATTATACATGGAGATCATATCCCCCCTTTATGTATTATACATGGAGATCATATCCCCCCTTATGTATTATACATGGAGATCATATCCCCCCTTATGTATTATACATGGAGATCATATCCCCCCTTATATATTATACATGGAGATCATATCCCCCCTTAATCTCCTCTTCTCAGTAGAGAATACATTCAGTTCCTCTGATCTTTCCTCATAGCTGATCTCCTCCATGCCTCTTATCAGTTTGCTTGCCCTTCTCTGTACTTTCTCCAGTTCCCCAATGTTCTTTTTGTGAATTGGTGCCCAAAAGTGAAATGCATTTGAATTAGCCATGCCAGGTTCAAAGTCATTTAAATCCCCTTTCTTCCCCATTCTGATGCTCTTTTTGAACTTCAGCAAGTTATCTTTAGCACGTCTAGATGCCTAAATTCATAAATTCATTGAGTTGCCGCCATGTGGTTGGCTGATTAGCAGTTTGTGTTACCAAGCAATTGAACATCTGTACCTAATAAAGTGGCCGGTGAATGTGTCTATATACACGCACACACTACCAGGTGATTTCATTTTCCAGCAGTTGTTTCATCATCTTTGGGGGAAGTTGTCAGGTACCTTAGCCGTATTGTCTTTACAGTACCAATCTGCGACAACATAGCAGAAATGTCGGGTGTTATTTGTAATTAGAGCAGAGAGCGAGACTTTTCTCCTTCCATGTGCCTTGAGAATTTCCCATTTCATGTCTCAGCTGAAATCAGATCACAGCGAATTAGCCTGACACAGAAATGTGTCCCCCATAGCTTTCCCTTAATAGTGTGAAATGGTGACATTTTTATACTGATATTCGGAATAGAAGAGCGATCTAAACATTTCTCTTTTGCACTCGGTTTCATTGAAAGTGAAAGGCTGCTGTATTGTATGTGTGAACACACAGATTGAGTCATCATTGTAACATTTGTCTGAAAACTATTTTTTATACAAGACTCTTACATTTTACATGCCTGCTCATTTTATTATTATACAGCTGTACCTCGGTTTATAAATTTAATGCGTTCTCCGGGACGTTTTTCGTAAAATTCGTAAACCAAAATGCGGTTTCCCATAGGAATGCATTGAAAACCAATTAATTTGTTCTGGAGGTCAGAAAAAAGTTCCAGTGCCAGTTTTTAAAGCGGAGCTCCACCCAAAAGGGGAAGTTCTGCTTTAAGGACTGCTCCCCCGCTCCCCATTAAGGATTGGCACCTTTGGGGAGTGGGGTGGAGCGGGTACCCGAATTTGACAGGTACCCGCTCCCGCTTCTGGTCCGATCACCTAGGCCAGTGGTCGGCAAGCCGCGGCTCGCGAGCCACATGCGGCTCTTTACACATTTTAATGCGGCTCTTCTGTGTACCGGGCGCTCGCTCCCCTCCCCTCCCTCCTCTCGGGTGGCCGAGGACTCTGCAGCTAGCCCAGCAATGATTGGCCAGTCTCGCTGCCACTCACATCCTGATAGCTAGTGATTGGCTGTCAGGATGTGTGTAGGCGGGGCAGCGTGACGAACGTGAGGGGAGCTAGGCTCCTCTCACAGTCCGCCCTGAAGACCGGGACGGCGCGGGGAGCACGGCGAGAGGAACGCGCGGAGCAAAGGTAAGTGAATTGACACAGGGGGGACTTGACTTACTACTTGCTACTTACTTACTACTACTATATGAGGGATGAATTACTATGGGGGATGAATTACTATATGGGGGATGAATTAATATGGGGGAGGAATTACTATATGGGGGAGGAATTACTATATGGGGGATGAATTACTATATGGGGGATGAATTACTATATGGGGGATGAATTACTATGGGGGATGAATTACTATGGGGGATGAATTACTATGGGGGATGAATTACTATATGGGGGATGAATTACTATAAAAAAAAAACTTATTGAAACTAAAAACAGTGTACCATCCTATGTATTTTCAGTTTTAAAAATGTGGCTCTCAAAATAAATTTCAATCGTGGTTTTGGCGAGATTTGGCTCAGTTGAAAAAAAAAGGTTGCCCACCACTGACCTAGGCGATCGGAAATGGAAGGTGTCCTCCCTCGCTGTAGTCTTTTGGGACACATGACAGGTCCCAGAAGACTACAGGACCATTCACGAAGCGCAGCGCTACTTGTGCATGCACAGTGGGTACCCGGCTGTGAAACCACCAGCTATCCCATCCGGGTGCCCACAGTGAAGATGCCGGCTCCCATTTCCAGTCCGATCACCTAGGCGATCGGAAATGGAAGGTGTCCTCCCTCCCTCCATGTGTAGTCTTTTGGGACACGTGACAGGTCCCAGAAGACTACAGGACCATTTACGAAGCGCAGCGCTACTCACGCATGCGCAGTGGGTACCCGGTTGTGAAACCACCAGCTATCCCATCCGAGTGCCCACAGTGAAGATGCCGGCCTCCTGGAATACAGGACTGCAGGTGAAACGAGCTGCGGGGGACACACCATGGGACCGAGGGACAGCTAAGTGGCTGTTTTTTAAAAGTCAGCAGTTACAGTTTTTGTAGCTGCTGACTTTTATTTTTTGACAGGGTGAGTGGAACTCCGTTTTAAATGTAATTACAGGCCTTTTTTTTTTTCACCATAGCTCAGAGAATCAGCTGTCACTTCCCCCCCAGCTAAAAGAAACAGTTTCTTTTTAGTTTATTTCCCAGAGTTAAAAGAAACAATCTTTCCTTTTAGTTTCTTAAAAGAAACAAAGTTTCCTTTAGCTCCAGGCAAAGTGACAGCTAATTCTGTCAGCTATAGGAGAAAAAAAAAAAAGCCGGCAATTGCATTTAAAAATCGGCACCGACATACACTTCGTATTGCGAAAAAAATTTGAAAAAAAATTTGTAACCCGAGGTCAGTTTCCTGGGGCATCCTCTAGATTTGTATAAGGATCTATACAGTGGGAGTGCAAAGTTGACTAAATACTTCAGAAAGTCTAATGTGGGAACTATGGCTGACTTCCATTATAGTACAATAGCTTTCCTGGCATAGAATAGAAAGCCCAGAAATATTCTGATTACTTGAGTAGGAGCTAATGGTTCCACCATTCCACCATACTCAACAAACATGTTGCTCCATTTTAAGGGGATATTAACAATAATTAATATACTGTAGGTGTGCCTTCCTAGTAGGTTACTAATAGAATTAGTTACATTTAGTTTTTGGCTCCTTTGCCGTTGGAGCAAAGTTTGTTTGAATTTGGCTTTTCTGGTTGCAGGCTCAACTGTTCTAGAATATAGTGGGTTGGAAGAGACAGACCTAGGGCTGAATACACACAGCCTTAGCCAATCCTCTGTCAAGGGGTTGACCAGAAGGTGGCAGATGGGTGTATAGTCTAGGGCCTGGAACAGCAGGTTCCTTGTCCTGGAGAAGAAGACACTGCCTGAAGGGATGCTGCCCCTCTGGGAAGATTAGCTGAAGACTTCAGGAGTTTCAATGAGGTCCCAGCTCAGGGAGAGCTGGGGGGGGGGGGGGGGGGGAGTGCCTGGTGTGAATCGCTCTCTAAGGTCATGCCACAGCATTTCAATCGGGTTGAGGTCAGGACTTTGACTGGGCCACTCCAGAAGGCGTATTCTGTGCTGTTGCAGCCATTGTTTTGTTGAATGACTTGTATGCTTTGGGTCATTGTCCGGTTGCATCATCCATCCTCTGCGGAGCTTCAGTTGGCGGACAGATGGTCGTACGTTTTCCTGCAAAATGTCTTGATAAACTCTGGAATTCATTTTCCCATCAATGACAACAATCCGTCCAGACCCTGAGGCAGCAAAGCAGCCCCAAACCATGATGCTCCCTCCGCCATGTTTCACAGTGGGGATGAGGTTTTGATGTTGGTGTGCTGTGCCTTTTTTTCTCCACACATAGTGTTGTGTGTTCTTCCCAAACAACTCAGTCTTGGTTTCATCTGTCCACAGTATATTTTGCCAGTAGTGCTGTGGAACATCCAGGTGCTCTTTTGCAAACTTCAAACGTGCTGCAATATTCTTTTTGGACAGCAATGGCTTCCTCCGTGGTGTCCTCCCATGTACTCCATTCTTGTTTAATGTTTTCCTTATTGTAGATGTGTCAACAAAAATGTTAGCATGTGCCAGAGATTTCTGTAGGTCTTTAGCTGACACTCTGGGATTCTTCTTTACCTCATGCAGCATTCTGCACTGTGCTCTTGCAGTCATTTTTACAGGACGACCACGCCTAGGGAGAGTAGCAACAGTGCTAAACTTTCTCCATTTGTAGACAGTCTGTCTTACCATGGACACAGGAACATCAAGGCTTTTGGAGATACTTTTGTAACCCTTTCCAGCTTCATGCAAGTCAACAATTCTTGATCGTAGGTCTTCTGAGAGCTCTTTTCTGCGAGGCATGGTTCACATCAGACAGTGCTTCTTGAAACCAGTAAACCCAAGACAGGTGTGTGTTTTTTAAGGGCAGGACAGCTGTCAGCAACACATCCAATATCATCACACTGATTGGAGTCAAGGTTGGCTCACTCCTGGCTCCAATTAGCTCTGGGAGAGGTCATTAAGCTAGGGCCTCACATACATTTTCCTCCCTGCACTGTGAATGTTTACATGTTATGTGCAATTAAACCATGGCAACATCTAATGTTTGTGTAGTATTATGTTCAGCAGACTGTGTTCTTCTATTGTTGTGACTTAGATGACGTTCAGAGCACATTTTATGCCCAATTCATGCAAAACTCCACGTAATCCCAAGGGGTTCACATACTTTTTCTTGCAACTGTACTTCCAAAGAGTGTCCTCTCTTACAATTTGTACTACATTTGGAGTATCCCAAGGCTCACCCTACCCCCCAACCAATGAATACAAGAGGTAAAAGTGAGCGCTTGGTTGTCTAGCTTCTGGCATTAAAGGTGAAACCTCTTACCCTATACAATCATATATATAAAAATGCAAAACTACCCCCAACAAAGTTTAACTAGCATTAAACGTCAAAAAGACACATGCTGCCTGGTTATTGTGTTGAGAGACTGGAAAACTGCTGTGTGCTGGGCTGTTCGCACCCACTTGGAAAAAGAACCTGGAACAAACAGCAGGAACCATCAGTGGTCTGTGAGCTACATGGAGATAAAACGATCACAGACTAGGATGTTTGGATGACAGGGCACTTCCATAACATATGGGAGCAGTCTGCTGAGTCAGGGAACTTTTCTTGAAAGCAATTCAACCCTTTAAACCTGAAGTAACTCCAAAATAACGATTCATTATTTTTTAAGCTCCAGCAGGTTTTGTAAGTCAAGTCACGATTCTTTTCTTCGGGATCTACAATTACCAACAGCAGAAGATGGACAGCTTCCCAACTTGGTGTGCAAGAAGCTGGCTTTATAATAAAAAATATATATTTACTGACATTTAGCTAAAGGATGTCTACAAGGGCAAAAAATGCATTGGTAACTCCAGATCCACTCTCACTTTCACAGCATTTGGTCAAAATGTGGTTTTAATAGATAACAATGTACCTCACATTTGCAACTTTGTCTGCATGTCTAATAATGCACCTATTGTTTCCTCTGATGTAGGTAACGCCTTCTGATTGGCTAAGGAATTCTGGATATTTATATTTCATTTCAGGTATCTCTACCCATCTTCTGCTTCACTTTGATGTTTGTAAACTATGATACGACTACACAGTGTCTTTTTTCAATATAGTCTGCATCATGTAGGGATGAGGGCTACAAGGGTTCTACATTTTAAGCTGCTTGAAGGTTTGCTTTAAAACAGAATTCAAGTCGAAATAACATGATAAAAATAAATAGGTACATTCAGGGCCGATGCTTCCACTAGGCAAACTAGGCAGCCGCCTGGAGCACACTGCCACCTAGGGGAGCCTGGGCGCAGCGCAGGCCAGCACTCTCTTTGTGTAGGATGCCACCACATCATGAATGATCCTTCAGCTGAGGGGAGGGGCGGCAGAGAGGATGTCAAGGTCCTACCTTTCTTCAGAGCTTGTGCATCTCCATGAGCTGGCATCCATCTTGGTTTTCTGCAAAGCATGGTGGGAACCTTTATGCCTTCAGGCTTCTGCGGCTCCTCCTCAGAAGGGTGTGGTTGAGCACATTTAAACCTCCTGTCTGCAAGTGTGCCCTGCACTTGTGTCCTGTATGTTGCCCTGTTGCAAGCTCTTGTGTTGTTCCCATTGCTCTCCTGGTAACCGACTTGGCTTGGACAAGACTACTCTCTGCATTAACCCTTTATCTGACCTCCCGTTGCTGAACCCGGCCCATGACCTGAGTATTCTTTGCCTACTGTCTAGTACTGTCTGCTTCGTTGTTATTGACCCGGCTTGTCTGACTACTCTACTCGTGTTCCCATCTAGCTCCCACCAGCTGTACGCCATTGGCGGCAGTCGTTATCGCAGCTGGGGTCACTGGTCTCAGGCTGCGTCAAGTCCATCCCCACCATCAGGGGCCCTGGTGAAGGGTAGCCTGGGGCTTAGACTCCGCGCCCTGAGGGACTCTGGTCTGTGAGTAGTGGCTGTCGTCAGTCGCAGCGTGACCGTACCATAGGCCTGCCTGCCCATTCCAGCATTCCTGCCCTGACAGAGGAGGAAGAAAAGACAGAGGAAGATGCCAGGTGTATGGGGCCAGTGTAGCAGCTGAGCTGCCTCCCTTCCAGTGTTCCTCTCAGACGCAGTCCCATACTGCAAGCCGACTGGTGGCTGCTGATCACTGTGGAGTTCCAGCCCTTCTCTTCCTATTCATCAGTGGGCCTGAAATAGAAGGTAATGTCCGACTTTGATGTCTCATGTCTGAGTGTGACCCGACCAGCCATCCATCATATGTGCAATGTGTCTGTTCAGATGTTTTCCATGTGTGTGGGCTGGGCTACCTGCTGTCACAGCATTTTAGCCCCCCCCCCCTCATTGCCTGGGGAATTCCACCCTGGGATCTGTCAAAGTGTGGATCCATCATCCTCCACCCACTGCAACTGTCACAGATACAGTCCATCCGTGACACTGATTTTGTCTTTAATATTGGTGCTGGTGGCATCTTATGGCACTTATTTTTACAAATCAAATTAAATTTAGCCGCTTCATGTTTTGTTGATGTACAGGTAGCTAGTCCTGCCTAGGGAGCAGAATAGTCTAGCACTGGCCCTGGGTATATTATCGACTTGTATATACATAAGGGCTCTCTGAATGTTTATGTCCAGGAAATGGATAGAAGATAAAGACCCATTGGTACAAAATGCCATTTCTGTTCCACAAAATGTTGCCTTAGATTTCAGACTACTGTTGGCAATGTCATTGAAGAGGAAGGCACATTTCTCTACATCTGATAGTTCTACCCAGGGCTCCGGACCATCTGGCAGAAGGAGGTTCCTGCTACGCAATGACGGTCTCGCCCCTTCCCCTTAGCGTTCACGCCAATGCAATATCTTCTTCACTTTTCTAAGATTGCCAAAGGACAATACCATAAATCGATAAATAGTGCTGCGCTACTCTCTAAACCTAACCATAAAGCAAAAACAGAGCCCCTAACTAATGTGATATAAGTGCATACTTAGAAAATAACCCAACACAAGTGAATGAAAATATCCAAAAAGACTAATATTCAATAGAGAAGATGGAACGTTCAGGGTGCATGAACATGAATACCAAAGACATTAAAAAGTTATATAATTTTTATTTTGTATTTATGTATTTATTTTTGTAATAAAAAACAAAAAAAGGAAAAAAATACAGAAACATAAAAACAATTTCAGTACTAAGAGTGAAACTGAGATTCAAACTTGATTATATAATTGTAGTTACTCCCTACATGTTTCGCCCTCACGGGCTTCTTCAGGAGAGATTTTTTAAGAGATTTTGTCAGGGCAGGGCTGTGGAACGGACAGGTAGGCCTAGTGGCAGGGTAACGCACTGGCTGACGACAACCACCACCAACAGACTGAAGTCCCTCAGGGCGCGGAGTCTAAGTCCCAGGCTGCCCTTCACCAGGGCCCCTGATGGTGGGGATGGACTTGACGCAACCAGGGACCAGGTTGCGGCCCCCGAGACACCCCAGCTGCGGTACTGGCCGCCGCCAATGGCGTGTAGCTGGTAAGAATGACAATAGCGTAGTCAGACAAGCCGGGTCAATAACAACGGGACAAAACAGTACAGAACAGTAGACAGAGAATCACAGGTCACGGGTCGGGTTCAGCAACGGAAGGTCAGATCAAAGGGAAACACAGAGAATGGTCTTAGTACAAGCCGAGTCAGAATACCAGAAGAGTCACAAGCGTATACACAGAGCTGTAGCAAGACAAAGACACAAGACACAAGTGCAAAGAGCATGTGCAGATCCCAGGCTTATATGTACTCAGTCACACCCCTCTGGGGGATGGACCTCAGAGA
Organism: Staurois parvus; assembly: GCF_062004578.1. Taxonomy (NCBI): domain Eukaryota; kingdom Metazoa; phylum Chordata; class Amphibia; order Anura; family Ranidae; genus Staurois; species Staurois parvus. The sequence continues at coordinate 559,156 of NW_028319654.1, forward strand.
CCTGAAGGCATAAAAGATTCCCATCATGCTCAGCAGAAATCCAAGATGGATGCTAGCACATGGAGTAACAAAACCTCTGGGAAAAGGTAGGACCTTGACAGTACCTCCTCCTCAAGGGCCCCTCCCCCTCCGCGGCTCAACAAAAGGTTTCTGAGGAAAGCGGGTATGAAACACGCGGAGGAGGGCAGGAGCATGGACATCCGCGGAAGGAACCCAGGAACGCTCCTCAGGACCATAACCGCGCCAATGAACCAGGAACTGTAATCGGCCGCGCACCAATCGAGAGTCCAGGATCCGGCTCACCTCATACTCCTCATGACCGTCAACCCGAATGGGACGGGGCCGAGGCAGAGAGGTAGTGAAGCGATTGCAGATCAGAGGTTTCAACAGTGATACATGAAAGATATTGGAGATCCGCATCCCAGGTGGAAGGGCAAGGGCATAGGCCACCGGATTCACCTTGCGGAGAATGCGAAAAGGACCGACAAAACGGGGAGCTAGTTTGGGTGTGGGCACCCGAAGATTGAGGTTACGAGTAGACAACCACACCCGATCGCCGACCTGGTATGAAGGAGCAGGCAACCGTCTGCGATCAGCCTGGAACGTCTGACGCTGAGCCGAGTCCCTCAAAGCCCTCTGGATCTGCCCCCATGAAGAACGCAGGGCAGCAAGATGGTTCTCCACAGCCGGAATGTCCTGTGGTGAGAACCTCTCAGGTAATACCGCGGGTTGGTACCCATAGTTGGCCATGAAGGGGGACATCCCGGAGGAGGAGTTGACCGCTGAGTTCCTGGCAAACTCTGCCCAAGGCAGGAGATCGGCCCAATCGTCCTGATGGTCCGAGATATAACACCGAAGGAATTGTTCTAAGGCCTGATTGGAACGCTCCGCAGCCCCATTGGACTGCGGGTGGTAGGCTGAAGAAAAGGAGAGACTAATGCCCAACTGGCAGCAGAAGGCGCGCCAGAATCTGGACACGAACTGACTCCCGCGGTCCGAGACAATCACCTTGGGCAACCCATGCAGGCGAAAAATCTCCCTGGAAAAGACCGTGGCCAGTTCTTGCGCTGTTGGTAATTTCCTGAGTGGAATACAATGGCACATTTTGGAAAAACGATCGACGACCATGAGGATGACCGTATGGCCCCGAGACACAGGGAGGTCTACAATAAAGTCCATGCCCAGGTGTGACCAAGGACGCTCCCCATTGGGAATGGGTTGCAGAAGACCCATTGGAAGATGCTGTGGAGATTTATTCTGGGCACAGATCGAACATGCCGCTACATAAGAGGCGATGTCGGCACGGAGAGTTGGCCACCAGAACAACCGAGAGACGACCCAAGACAACTGGTTCCTCCCCGGATGCCCGGCAGTTTTGGAGTTATGGTAGGTACGCAGCAGACGGGTGCGCAACCCCTCGGGTACAAAACATCTACCCTCCGGTCTCTCGGGAGGAGCGTCAGTTTGAGCCGCCAAAATCTGCTCCCCAAGGGGAGAAGTCAGACTGGTACGAATGGCAGCCAGGATATTATCCGGAGGTATGACCGAGGTTGGCTCAGAGTCCTCCCTGGACAACTCAGAGTATTGCCGCGATAATGCATCAGCCCTGACATTCTTGGAACCAGGCAAATAGGAGACCACATAGTTGAACCGCGACAAGAACAAGGCCCATCTGGCCTGACGGGGTGTCAATCTTTTGGCCTCCGAAAGATAAGTCAGGTTCTTATGATCGGTAAGAATGAGGACCGGAACTGCGGAGCCCTCGAGCAGGTGCCTCCATTCCTTGAGAGCCAGAATGATTGCCAACAACTCCCTATCTCCAATCTGGTAGTTGCACTCTGCAGAGGAAAGCTTCCTGGAGTAGAACCCACAGGGAAGTAGGGGTCCATCGGGCGACCGACGTTGAGACAGGAGAGCGCCTACTCCCGTCTCGGATGCATCAACCTCAAGGACGAAGGGCAATCCAGGATTGGGATGAGACAGTATCGGAGCCGAAGCGAAGGTGGATTTCAGAGCCTCAAAAGCTACGATGGCCTCGGATGGCCACTCGTGAGGATTGCTGCCCTTCTTGGTTAGGTCTGAGAGAGGTTTTGCCAGCGTGGAGAAGTTCCTGATGAACTTCCGATAGTAGTTGGCAAAACCCAAAAAGCGCTGAATGGGCCGAAGACCACTGGGACGAGGCCACTGCAGAACTGCCGAAACCTTCTGAGGGTCCATGGAGAATCCCTCCGCAGAAATGATGTAGCCTAAAAAGGCAACTTGGGATCGATGGAATTCGCACTTCTCAAGTTTACAAAAAAGTTAGTTCTCACGTAATCGTTGCAGCACCTGCTTGACATCCTGGATATGGGACTCCATGGAGGCAGAGTAAACCAGGATGTCATCCAAGTAAACTACCACGCACTGCTGCAACAAGTCACGAAGGACATCATTTATGAATTCCTGAAAAACTGCGGGCGCGTTACACAACCCGAAGGGCATCACCAGGTTTTCGTAGTGCCCGGTTCTGGTGTTAAACGCGGTCTTCCACTCATCCCCCTGTTTGATCCGTACGAGGTTGTACGCCGCCCTAAGGTCAAGTTTGGTAAAGACTGTTGCCCCCTTAAGGCGGTCGAACAACTCAGTAATCAAGGGAATCGGGTATGCATTCTTAGTGGTGATTCGATTGAGACCCCTATAATCGATGCAAGGCCTCAATTCACCACCCTTCTTCTTTACAAAGAAAAAGCCCGCTCCTGCTGGGGAAGTAGACTTACGAATGTGCCCCCGGGAAAGCGCATCCGCAACGTACTCCTCCATGGCCTTATTCTCCGCAACCGAGAGAGGATACACCCTGCCACGCGGAGGAGTGGCACCGGGTTGCAAGGATATGGCGCAGTCGTAAGGACAATGAGCAGGTAAGGCACCAGCGCGTACCTTATCAAACACGTCCTGGTACTTCCCATAATCAGTGGGAAACGCAGAGTCCGAGGAGGCACACAACACCTTAACCGGCCCACGGATGCACCTGGCCCCACACTGTGGAGACCACGAGAGAATCTCGGCAGTTTGCCAATTGAAGGTTGGATTGTGCATCTGGAGCCAGGGATACCCCAAAACCACCGAATAGTGCGGAGAAGAAAATCACCTGGAAACAGGCCAACTCCCTGTGAACAGCCCCAATAGCTACTTCAACTGGCATAGTCTTGTGGGTAACCTGCGGTGGTTGCAGGGGCCTGCCATCTATCGCCTCGAGAACCAATGGGGTAACTCGAGCCTGCAGGGGAATGGAGTGCTGGGCAGCAAACGAGCTGTCCATAAACAACCCGCCGGCCCCAGAATCTACCAACGCCTGGGCCGTCACCGAGCCCTCCGCCCAAGAGAGGACAACGGTGATCAGTGGCTTATCTCTGCGGAACGCCGGGGACGAGGAGACTCCACCCAAGATCTGTCCCCGACAGGATCTCAGGTGCGAGCGTTTCCCGGACGGACCGGACAGGACTGCCGAAAGTGCCCACCAAGACCACAGTACAGGCAGCGACCCTCCCGACGCCGAGCGGCCCGCTCCCCCTCGGAAAGGCGAGCAAACCCCAGCTGCATGGGCTCACCACCAGACAATCTATCCCCAGGAGGCGTGGGAGGAGAGGGAGGAATGGGTGGGATAGAAAACGCAGGTGCCAGTCGATTGGAAGGCCTCTGCAGGCGTTCCTTGAGTGAAGGCCTCTCCCTGAGCCTGGTATCAATCAGGATCAGGAAGGAAATTAGTGCTTCCAGCTCCACAGGCAATTCCTTGGCTGCGATCTCGTCCTTCAATGCATCAGAAAGACCCTGAGAAAACGCAGCCACCAGAGCCTCATTGTTCCAACCCACCTCTGCTGCCAGGGTACGAAACTCTATGGCGTACTCGGCCACGGTCCGTGAACCCTGATACATAGACATGAGCAGCTTGGCAGCCGAGGCGGAGCGAGCCGGTACATCGAATACCCTACGGAAGGCATCGACAAAACCGGAAAACTCGTGAATCACTGGGTCATTCCTCTCCCATAAGAAATTCGCCCAGGCCAAGGCCTTGTCTGAGAGTAGGGAGATGAGGAAACCCACCTTTGACCTCTCAGTCGGAAAAGGGTGGGGTATTAATTCAAAGTAAATCCCCACCTGGTTAAGGAACCCACGACACTGACTCGGCTCACCCCCAAAGCGCTGTGGAAGAGGGGCTGAACCGGTCATACCTCTGGACACCGCGGGTGCCGCATCAGCCGCGGCGGTAGGCACAGCAAGCGGAACAGCAGCGGGAGCGACCACCGGAGTGACAACCAGCCTAATAACACCAGGAGTAAGGTGAGCGGTGCGTGCCAGCAGAGTTTGCAACGCCTGAGCGAACTGATCCAACAGGAGATCCTGTTGATCCAGTCTGGCGACCAACATTGGAAGTGAAGGCGTACCTGCACCGTCAGGATTCATGGCACTTGTGTAATGTCAGGGCAGGGCTGTGGAACGGACAGGTAGGCCTAGTGGCAGGGTAACGCACTGGCTGACGACAACCACCACCAACAGACTGAAGTCCCTCAGGGCGCGGAGTCTAAGTCCCAGGCTGCCCTTCACCAGGGCCCCTGATGGTGGGGATGGACTTGACGCAACCAGGGACCAGGTCGCGGCCCCCGAGACACCCCAGCTGCGGTAATGGCCGCCGCCAATGGCATGTAGCTGGTGAGAATGACAATAGCGTAGTCAGACAAGCTGGGTCAATAACAACGGGACAAAACAGTACAGAACAGTAGACAGAGAATCACAGGTCATGAGCCGGGTTCAGCAACGGAAGGTCAGATCAAAGGGAAACACAGAGAATGGTCTTAGTACAAGCCGAGTCAGAATACCAGAAGAGTCACGAGCGTATACACAGAGCTGTAGTAAGACAAAGACACAAGACACAAGTGCAAAGAGCATGTGCAGATCCCAGGCTTATATGTACTCAGCCACACCCCTCTGGGGGATGGACCTCAGAGACCTGAAGGCATAAAAGATTCCCATCATGCTCAGCAGAAATCCAAGATGGATGCTAGCACATGGAGTAACAAAACCTCTGGGAAAAGGTAGGACCTTGACAGATTTCAACCGCCAAGGCAGTCTAAAGGTATATCAAAGGAAAATTATACAATTACCAAACAACTTTAATATATCCAATACAGAGTATTCAATCAAATATATATATGGGACTCAAGGGCTCACCCTGGATGTGAAAGCTCACGGAGCTAGATGCCCTGCGAGGCAATACCAAATAAGAACACATCAATGAGTGAAACTTATGTGCTCCTGCAGAATCGCTCTTGAAACTTCAAAGGCCTAAGGCCTCTGATCATTACTCTGGCAGATGTTTTAGACCTTACCCTTGGCCATCTTTCTAAGTTGCTCATGAAGTAACCCACACAGCATTTTTCTGTGTGTGCCATTTTTTTAATGGTGATCCATTGTGTGTGTGAATATAAATGACAAGAGGGTTGGCAGAAAAAGCCCTTCCTTGTTCTCCCCCTCTACTCCCATCCCCCTTTTTTTCCTCTCCACTGTCCATTTCCTGTTTAGTCCCTCTGGACTGTTCAACCATTTTTATGTAGGATAGTTCTACTGTAGATATTGTATCCTATAGTTCCTTGGTATAGTTATCTAGGTCATTCCTTGTCCAAGTACATGTTGAAGTGCTTGTGCCTAGATGTATGGGATGGGTCCCATTTATATTGCATTATATATCTTTTTTTTTTTTTTTTACTTTGGATGATTTTTTGGCATTATCTGTGACTACCCATTCTTGCTTGCTTCGTACATTGTACATTTACTTTCAATAAACCATTTATTAAACAAAAAATAATCAGCCCTTTCAAATGTAGAAATAACACAACCAATATTAACCTTCAAACTAGAGACCCCCCTCAGCAGTACTTTTTCTTACCACTAGGTGACCTTAAGCTGATGGCCAGTGTAATTCGACCCGCATTCCCTGAACTCGGCTCATTCTTGGCCAACCCCAGGCTGTGATAGAGCAGTGAAAGGAGAAGCAACGTGTTCTCTGATTGGATAAAGGGTGAGATGTGAATCACTGCCCCACCTCTTCACCGCATCCAAAGAATGCTTTGTGTTTATTGAGGAAATGCAAAGTCTTCCCTGAATGGCTAACATGTCGAGGAAGTGATCTTCTGCATTTGCAAAAGCAGCAGGGTAGCCACTCATCATGGAACCCAAAGCTAGCAGCAATGACTATAGTCGCAATCTAGTAGCAGTGCCTTCTACAGTGATTTCCAGTTTCCATGGGGATCCCACAGGTATGGTGCCATACATAAAGTACTTACATACATTGGACGAATGTAGCTATGTAAAAACTGCCATCATGTGATATGGGGGTTAGTTAGCTCAAAGGTGGTGAGTGCTTTAAAGTGAGTCTATGGCAGTCAGAACTGTACTTAAGGGCATGACAACCCACTTTTATTCAACAGAAAAGACAAATTTCAAAAACTGGTTGACCATCCAGGGGTTCTTCTCCAGCAAATACACTCACCAGCCACTTTATTAGGTCCACCTTGCTAGTATTGGGTTGGATCCCCTTTTGCCTTCAGAACTGCCTCATTCTTCATGGCATAGATCCAACAAGGTGTTGGAAACGTTCCTCCGAGATCTTGGTCCATATTGACATGAGTTACTGTTGCCTTTCTATCATCTGGAACCAGTATGCCCATTCTCCTCTGACCTCTGACATTAGCAAGTCATATTCGTCCACACAACTTCCTCTCACTAGATATTTTCTCTTTTTCGGACCATTCTCTGTAAACCCTAGAGATGGTTGTGCGTGAAAATCACAGTAGATCAGCTTTTTAAATCCTCAGACCAGACCATCTGGCACCAACAACCATGCCACATTCAAAGTTACTTAAATCCCCTTTCTTCCCCATTCTGATGCTCAGTTTGAATTTCAGCACGTCGTCTTCACTACGTATAGATGCCTAAATGCATTGGGTTGCTGCCAGGTGATTGGCTGATTAGCTATTTGTGTTACCAAGCAATTGAACAGTGGGACCTAACAAAGTGGCCAGTGAGTGTATAAACAATGAAACATGCTAGCCCACCTGGCTACGTTTAGCAGCTCCACTACTGTTAGCATTGGTCTCTAAGTTCTTCAGACTCACTTAGCCTTACTGTCACAGCACCTTGCTGTATGTGCCAATTCCTGGCCTCCAGATAGGGGTTCTCCCAGCATCTCAGGTTCTCACACACCCCTCGAGAACTCAGACTCCCTCCAACCCCCCTCTGTAGACTTGCTACTCACCTCAGGTTTCCCAGTTTCTCCAGACCCACTTAGCTGTCCTGGCTCTCTCAGTCCTGTGGGCAACAAGTTCCCCCAACATAGGGTCTCGTCTCCCGAGAAGGTCACCCTTCTTGGCTGGAGGGTCTTCACACACAGACTCTATCTCCAGACTGAGTTCTCGTCAGGCCTTCATTATAAGGGCTGTGTGCACCTGGACATGCACCCTGCTGGTTTTTAACAAAACCTGGACACTGGAGTTAGAGATTTCTTTCTTCCCAAGACACTTTGCATCCCTGGCCATGTGGGATCTCCTGCATGGTGGGGGTTGGGGAGAGACCAGGCAACCTACCCTGTAAAAATAATTGTTAGAGAATTCATGGAAAAAGTTGCTTACGAGTGACAGTCCATGCAATCGCCAAGGGTCGGGTATGACTGAATGGATAGATAGATAGAAGACACTTTGAAATCTCCAGACTATGGAGCCTAATCATGGAAATCCCAAAATTCAAATTAGCCGTAAAAACAATTTCTTCATTCAAAAATTGATACTCCAGACTCTGTGAACCTTGTGTCCTTTTCCCAACCATTTCTACAGTGGTCAGGGCCTCTCACGCATACTGTACCTAAACTTCAGCTTTAATTATAATCAAAGAGACAACTATAAGCTACAAGAAAAACACTTGCAAAAGCATTTTATATTTACAGACTTGAGCTAATGATTTTTTGGGATTACTAAAGGCTAACAGAGCAATATTTTGATCCAGGGAATTGATCTGACTGTCCTCAGGCGGGTCAGGAAAGGACTTTGTTTTTTTATACAAAATCGGAAACATTTGAATACGGGATTTCAGGTTGCTTTTTCCTGGATCAAATTTCTCAATCCTTTTCAACATGGAAAACATCTTTTCAGGCATCTGAGAACAATTAACATCCCCCTGCTCTATTCAACAAAATATTTTCAATAATAATTATGAAATTGATAATAAGAATGGCCGGAAAGGAAATGAAGACAGAGACAATTGTAGCATCCCTTTACCTCAGTGCTCAGTGCAAAGAATTCCACTTATACTGGTAGTCAGTGTGAAGAATGTCTCTTACATTGGGGGTCAGTGGGAAGAATGCTCCTTACATTGGGGGTCAGTGGGAAGAATGTCCCTTACATTGGTGATCAGTGTGAAGAATGTCCCTTACATTGGGGGGTCAGTGGGAAGAATGTCTCTTACATTGGGGGTCAGTGGGAAGAATGTCCCTTACATCGGTGGTCAGTGGGAAGAATGTCCCTTACATTGGGGGTCAGTGGGAAGAATGTCCCTTACATTGGGGGTCAGTGGGAAGAATGTCCCTTACATTGGTGGTCAGTGGGAAGAATGTTCCTTACATTGGTGATCAGTGGGAAGAATGTCCCTTACATTGGGGGCCAGTGGGAAGAATGCTCCTTACATTGGGGGTCAGTGGGAAGAATGTCCCTTACATTGGTGATCAGTGTGAAGAATGTCCCTTACATTGGGGGGTCAGTGGGAAGAATGTCTCTTACATTGGGGGTCAGTGGGAAGAATGTCCCTTACATCGGTGGTCAGTGGGAAGAATGTCCCTTACATTGGGGGTCAGTGGGAAGAATGTCTCTTACATTGGGGGTCAGTGGGAAGAATGTCCCTTACATTGGTGGTCAGTGGGAAGAATGTTCCTTACATTGGTGATCAGTGGGAAGAATGTCCCTTACATTGGGGGCCAGTGGGAAGAATGTCCCTTACATTGGGGGTCAGTGGGAAGAATGCTCCTTACATTGGAGGTCAGTGGGAAGAATGCTCCTTACATTGGAGGTCAGTGGGAAGAATGATCCTTATATTGGAGGTCAGTGGGAAGAATCTCCATTACATTGGGGGTCAGTGGGAAGAATGTCTCTTACATTGAAGGTCAGTGGGAAGAATGTCCCTTACATCGGGGGTCAGTGAGAAGAATGTCCCTTACATGTGGGTCAGTGGGAAGAGTGTTCCTTACATTGGTGGTCAGTGGGAAGAATGTCCCTTACATTAGAGGTCAGTGGGAAGAATGCCCCTTACATTGGGGATCAGTGGGAAGAATGTCCCTTACATTGGTGGTCAGTGGGAAGAATGTCCCTTACATTGGTGGTCAGTGGGAAGAATGTCCCTTACATTGGGGGTCAGTGGGAAGAATCTCCCTTACATTGGGGGTCAGTGGGAAGAATGTCTCTTACATTGAAGGTCAGTGGGAAGAATGTCCCTTACATCGGGGGTCCTGGGGAAGAATGTCCCTTACATGGGGGTCAGTGGGAAGAGTGTCCCTTACATTGGGGGTCAGTGGGAAGAATGTCCCTTACATTGGTGATTAGTGGGAAGAATGTTTCTTACATTGGGGGCCAGTGGGAAGAATGTCCCTTACATTGAAGGTCAGTGGGAAGAATGTCCCTTACATTGAAGGTCAGAGGGAAGAATGTCCCTTACATTGGGGGCCAGTGGGAAGAATGTCCCTTACATGGGGGTCAGTGGGAAGAGTGTTCCTTACATTGGTGATCAGTGGGAAGAATGTCCCTTACATTAGAGGTCAGTGGGAAGAATGCCCCTTACATTGGGGATCAGTGGGAAGAATGTCCCTTACATTGGTGGTCAGTGGGAAGAATGTCCCTTACATTGGTGGTCAGTGGGAAGAATGTCCCTTACATTGGTGGTCAGTGGGAAGAATGTCCCTTACATTGGTGATCAGTGGGAAGAATGTCCCTTACATTGGTGATCAGTGGGAAGAATGTCCCTTACATTGGGGGTCAGTGGGAAGAATCTCCCTTACATTGGGGGTCAGTGGGAAGAATATCTCTTACATTGAAGGTCAGTGGGAAGAATGTCCCTTACATCGGGGGTCCTGGGGAAGAATGTCCCTTACATGGGGGTCAGTGGGAAGAGTGTTCCTTACATTGGTGGTCAGTGGGAAGAATGTCCCTTACATTGGTGGTCAGTGGGAAGAATGTCCCTTACATTGGGGGTCAGTGGGAAGAATGTCCCTTACATTGGTGATTAGTGGGTAGAATGTTTCTTACATTGGGGGCCAGTGGGAAGAATGTCCCTTACATTGAAGGTCAGTGGGAAGAATGTCCCTTACATTGAAAGTCAGAGGGAAGAATGTCCCTTACATTGGGGGCCAGTGGGAAGAATGTCCCTTACATTGGGGGTCAGTGGGAAGAATGTCCCTTACATTGGGGGTCAGTGGGAAGAATGCTCCTTACATTGGAGGTCAGTGGGAAGAATGCTCCTTACATTGGAGGTCAGTGGGAAGAATCTCACTTACATTGGTGGTCAGTGGGAAGAATGTCCCTTACATTGGTGGCCAGGGGGAAGAATGATCCTTATATTGGAGGTCAGTGGGAAGAATGCTCCTTACATTGGTGGTCAGGAGGAAGAATGATCCTTACATTGGAGGTCAGTGGGAAGAATGCCCCTTATATTGAAGGTCAGTGGGAAGAATGTCCCTTACATTAGTGGTCAGTGAGAAGAATGTTCCTTACATTGAAGGTCAGTGGTAAGAATGCCCCTCCCCTAACTTGGTGGTCAGTGGGAAGAATGCTGCTTACATTGGGGGTCAGTGGGAAGAATGCTGCTTACATTGGTGGTCAGTGAGAAGAATGCTCCTTAGATTGGTGATCAGTGGAAAGAATGCTTCTCACTTTGGTGGTCAGTGGGACGAATGCCCCTCCCCTACATTGGTGGCAGTGGGAAGAATGCTTCTTACATTGAGGATCATTGGGATGAATACTGCTTTCATTGAAGAAATACTCCTTATACTGGTGGTTATTAGGAAGAATGCCCTTACTTTGTTGGTCAATTTAAAAAATGTCCCCTATATTTGTGGTCAGTGGGAAGAATGACCCTTAGACTGGTAGTCATGGGAAGAATGTTCCTTATATTGGTGGTCAGTGGGAAGAAAGCTCCTTACATGGGTGGTCAGTGGGAAGAATGTCCCTTACATTGGTGGTCAGAGGGAAGAATGTCCCTTACATTGGGGGTCAGTGGGAAGAAAGCTCCTTACATTGGTGATCAGTGGGAAGAATGTCCCTTACATTGGGGGTCAGTGGGAAGAATCTCCCTTACATTGGGGGTCAGTGGGAAGAATGTCTCTTACATTGAAGGTCAGTGGGAAGAATGTCCCTTACATCGGGGGTCCTGGGGAAGAATGTCCCTTACATAAGGGTCAGTGGGAAGAGTGTTCCTTACATTGGTGGTCAGTGGGAAGAATGTCCCTTACATTGGGGGTCAGTGGGAAGAATGTCTCTTACATTGAAGAGAAGTGGGAAGAATGTCCCTTACATCGGGGGTCCTGGGGAAGAATGTCCCTTACATGGGGGTCAGTGGGAAGAGTGTTCCTTACATTGGGGGTCAGTGGGAAGAATGTCCCTTACATTGGTGATTAGTGGGAAGAATGTTTCTTACATTGGGGGCCAGTGGGAAGAATGTCCCTTACATTGAAGGTCAGTGGGAAGAATGTCCCTTACATTGAAGGTCAGAGGGAAGAATGTCCCTTACATTGGGGGCCAGTGGGAAGAATGTCCCTTACATTGGGGGTCAGTGGGAAGAATGTCCCTTACATTGGGGGTCAGTGGGAAGAATACTCCTTACATTGGAGGTCAGAGGGAAGAATGTCCCTTACATTGGGGGCCAGTGGGAAGAATGTCCCTTACATTGGGGGTCAGTGGGAAGAATGTCCCTTACATTGGGGGTCAGTGGGAAGAATGCTCCTTACATTGGAGGTCAGTGGGAAGAATGCTCCTTACATTGGAGGTCAGTGGGAAGAATCTCACTTACATTGGTGGTCAGTGGGAAGAATGTCCCTTACATTGGTGGCCAGGGGGAAGAATGATCCTTATATTGGAGGTCAGTGGGAAGAATGCTCCTTACATTGGTGGTCAGGAGGAAGAATGATCCTTACATTGGAGGTCAGTGGGAAGAATGCCCCTTATATTGAAGGTCAGTGGGAAGAATGTCCCTTACATTAGTGGTCAGTGAGAAGAATGTTCCTTACATTGAAGGTCAGTGGTAAGAATGCCCCTCCCCTAACTTGGTGGTCAGTGGGAAGAATGCTGCTTACATTGGGGGTCAGTGGGAAGAATGCTGCTTACATTGGTGGTCAGTGAGAAGAATGCTCCTTAGATTGGTGATCAGTGGAAAGAATGCTTCTCACTTTGGTGGTCAGTGGGACGAATGCCCCTCCCCTACATTGGTGGCAGTGGGAAGAATGCTTCTTACATTGAGGATCATTGGGATGAATACTGCTTTCATTGAAGAAATACTCCTTATACTGGTGGTTATTAGGAAGAATGCCCTTACTTTGTTGGTCAATTTAAAAAATGTCCCCTATATTTGTGGTCAGTGGGAAGAATGACCCTTAGACTGGTAGTCATGGGAAGAATGTTCCTTATATTGGTGGTCAGTGGGAAAAAAGCTCCTTACATGGGTGGTCAGTGGGAAGAATGTCCCTTACATTGGTGGTCAGAGGGAAGAATGTCCCTTACATTGGGGGTCAGTGGGAAGAAAGCTCCTTACATTGATGGTCAGTGGGAAGAATGTCCCTTACATTGGTGATCAGTGGGAAGAAATCTCCTTACATTGGTGGTCAGTGGGAAGAATGTCCCTTACATTGATGGTCAGGGTAAGAATGCTCCTTACATTGGTGGTCAGTGGGAAGAAAGCTCCTTACTTTGATGTTCAATGGGAAGAATTCTGATACATTGGGGTCAGTGGGAAGAATGTGTTTTACATGGGGGCTCAAAAGGAGGAAAGCTCCTTACACTGAGGGTCAGTGGGTAGAATACCCCTTACATTGATGGAATACTCCTTACACAGGTGGTTATTGTGAACAATGCCTTTTACACTATTGGTCAGTTTGAAAAATGTCCCTTATATTGGTGGTCAATAGGAGGAATGCTCTTGGAATTGGGGGTAAGTGGCAGGAATACACTCTACTTTGTAAAGAATTTCCCTTTGCCTTGTCGTCCAGTGGGGAGCATGTCTCTTACAATGGCGGTCAGTGGGAAAATGCTTCTTACACTGGTGTTCATTGGACTGCTCCCTTAAATTGGGGTCAGTGATAAGAATGACCTGTTACATTGAGGGTTAGTGGGAAGGACACCTAAGAACCAGATAAAAAGACCATTAGCGTCAGTAGTAATGTATGAGGAAAGGATCCATCCTGGTGGCTCAAGGAACCTCTAAAAACATCTGCATCTGCTTACAAAGAGAGGTTGATCTAAAAGGTGCAGGTCAGGGTGTGTTGGAAAACAAGGGGAAGGAAGAGGAAAGCTGTTTTGGTCTAGGTCAAAGTGTGGTGACCCTCCACATTGTGGCATTACCCTCAGCCTTATGACACTGCAGATCACATGACCAAGTTCCTCCAACAGAAAAGATCCTGTCATTGCACTGCAAACCCTATCCACTTTGCTACACCACCCTACCCTGTAGAATACCCAACTATGACCAACTACCTCTTCTCTGCACAATTTGCCAAGTATACACAGATAAAAGTATCGGTGGAGGCAATGGTGGAACTTCCGAGGCTCCTGAGGACCATTTGATGACGAAACGCATAGGTTGGGACTTCCGATGACATCACTTCCATTTTTTTGGGATGCAGGCTGGAGGGTACAGAGTGTTTACATGAGATCTTCTATGTAAGTGCATTGGATCTTTTAAGTGTACAATAAATGTTATTTCACTGTGAGAGGCTCTTCCCTTTTCTTTTGGGACCTGTTATGCATCTTTAATTGTCAAACAAGTGCATAATGTGATGCCAATGTACGGGGAATACTGGTCAGGGATCTACTAAGTGGGATAATGTATTTCTTGGTGTTATTTCTCTTTCTTGTTTATTCTAGAAGTCAATTCGATCTGGAGACTGCGGGTTGGGGGTTTTCAGGCCAACTGGAGAGAAGACACTTGCATTGATGCTCTCGCCATTATTGTCTATGGAGTGGCACTATCACTGGTTGGACTTTATACGGGCGATTTCAATATGTTCTTCTTCACAACTGATAAGAATTATATATTATTATAATTATTATTTTTTTTTAAATTGTTGATTATTTCATTATTATTGTATTATAAGCGTTGTCTTCCCTCATTGAGGGTCATGCGTGTTGATAGAGGTGGAACTGAGGGGTCCAGTTCAAAACTTGACACGGTCTAATAACAATGTATTGCTAGAGAGGGGGGCGGGGGTGCATGTGATCATCACAGGGTCAATCAGCGCTGCCCAGACAGAGAGCAGCCTCACAGGACAGTCATAGAAGAATAAAAACTCCTCCTACAAGATTAACCAGTGCTCAGCCGGACACTGATAGAAGTCACAATACTGCTATATACTGCTGATGAAAAAAGGGATTTAGCAATTTACAATTACTAAAATAATTGCACTTCCATGTTGTGTGTAATGAGAGAGAGCAGATATAGTGAATGCAGGGTCCGGGGAGACCAGATATAGTGAATGCAAGGTCCGGGGAGAGCGGATATAGTGAATGCGGGGTCCGGGGAGAGCGGATATAGTGAATGCAGGGTCCGGGGATAGCGAATATAGTGAATGCGGGGTTGGGAGAGCGGATATACTGAATGCGGGGTTTCAGGGAGAGCGGATATAGTGAATGCAGGGTCTGGGGTGAGCGGATATAGTGAATTTGGGGTCCGGGGAGAGCGGATATAGTGAATGCGGGGTCCGGGGAGAGCGGATATAGTGAATGCGGGGTCCGGGGAGAGTGGATATAGTGAATGTGGGGTCTGGGGAGAGCGGGTATAGTGAATGCAGGGTCCGGGGAGAGCGGATATAGTGAATGCGGGGTCTGGGGAGAGCGGATATAGTGAATGGGGGGTCCGGGGAGAGCGGATATAGTGAATGCAGGGTCCGGGGAGAGCGGATATAGTGAATGCAGGGTCTTGGGTTTAGTCACACTTTTGTAGCAGACATACTACTACAGAGTGGCACGGGTGCGCAAAATCATGTATATATATATAGATATATCTATCTATATATATATATATATATGATTTTGCAGTTCTGGGTAGGGGGGCACACGTGCACGCCCTAATGCGCAATTGTCAATTAAAGTAACAGCGCCGTATCACAAAAAATGGCAGGTCAGGAAGGGGGGGGGGTAAATCCCCCGCAGGGCAGGCGGTTAACTAAATGTCCATTCTCTGCACATCCGGTGTTGTGCGTTGCATTGGTTCTCTATACCCTTGAGAGGCGTCCTCCAATGTGGGTCATGGCGCCGGACGCTAGGCCTAAATCCAGTCCATTTATTCAAACTGGTTTGACTCCAGCTTTTCTTCTCCCTTCAGTCCACACAGTCCTAATTTAAGTCTGGCTGTCTCCCTGCAGCTATTTCCTTCCTCCTTGTGCTGCGTCGACATTTGCAGCCGATTTTGTCTCATCAGCAAATGTAATAAGCTTTCCAGCTACAGTGGATTTAACATCATTAATGCACAGTATTGAAAAGCGCAGACCCCTAGGGATGCTATTAACGACCTTCCATTGCTCAGAGCACCAAGTGCTTTTTTTTTTTTCATACGCAGATAACTATCTGTCTCTTATCAATCTCCCAGGGCATGCATCAATAGTATACATGGCTGTTTCATGAGCTTTCCTGGGGGATCTTGTAAAAGCAAGGAGAAAATGAGATTGTCCACTGCATTTGGCTCTTTCAGACTCTATTCCCAAATTTAGGTGAAGACTGACAAATTTTGCCTTACAGGAATACGAATAATTAGACAAATGCTCACACATATAACTGCCATGGGCAAAGAAAAAAATCTTGGGCAATAAAATAATATTCCCATGTAGTACTATTATGTAATATTGCCAGGGGTTGTGCAGACAGAATAAAGAAAGAGAAAAAAAATGATATATACACTATATTGACAAAAGTATTGGCCCCGCCTTCCCAATCATGTGATTCAGGTGTTCCAATCCCCTCCCAATCATGTGATTCAGGTGTTCCAATCCCCTCCCAATCGTGATTCAGGTGTTCCAATCCCCTCCCAATCATGGAATTCAGGTGTTCCAATCCCTTCCCAATCATGTGTTTCAGGTGTCCCAATCCCCTCCCAATCATGTGATTCAGGTGTCCCAATCCCCTCCCAATCATGTGATTCAGGTGTCCCAATCCCCTCCCAATCATGTGATTCAGGTGTTCCAATCCTCTCCCAATCATGTGATTCAGGCGTTCCAATCTTCTCCCAATCATGTGATTCAGGTGTCCCAATCCCCTCCCAATCATGTGATTCAGGTGTTCCAATCCCCTCCCAATCATGTGATTCAGGTGTCCCAATCCCCTCCCAATCATGTGATTCAGGTGTCCCAATCCCCTCCCAATCATGTGATTCAGGCGTTCCAATCCCCTCCCAATCATGTGCTTCAGGCGTTCCAATCCCTTCCCAATCATGTGATTCAGGTGTTCCAATCCCCTCCCAATCATGTGATTCAGGTGTCCCAATCCCCTCTCAATCATGTGATTCAGGTGTTCCAATCCCCTCCCAATCATGTGATTCAGGTGTCCCAATCCCCTCCAAATCATGTGATTCAGGTGTTCCAATCCCCTCCATGGACACAGGTGTATACAATCAAGCCCCTAGGCATGCAGACTGCTTCTACAAACATTGGTGAAAGAATGGGTCGCTCTCAGGAGCTCAGTGACTCCAAACGTGGTCCCGTGATAGGTGGTCACCTGGGTAATAAGTCCATCCGTGACATTTCCTGGCTACTAAATATTCCACGCTCAACTGTTAGTGGGCTTATAACAAAGTGGAAGCCACTGGGAACAACAGCCACTCAGCCACCAAGTGGTAGGCCACGTCACATGACAGGGCGGGGTCAGCGCATGCTGAAGCGCACAGTGCGCAGAAGTCGCCAACTGTCTGCAGAGTCAATAGCTAAAGACCTCCAAACTTGGTGTGGCCTTCAGATGAGCCCAACAACAGTGCGTAGAGAGCTTCATGGAATGGGTTTCCATGGCCAAGCAGCTTCTACCAAGCATTTTGTAATCCGATGATGCCACCATTGATTTCGTAATTTGACCAACCAAATCTTTAATTTCAGCGCGTGTTGCTACAGAAAAAAGCTATTGTGGCTAAGAATTTTCTTTTCTTTCCAGGTCACAGCTCATTTCTTTTTCAATTACATTTCTTGCATGATTCTCCCATCATTGATTAGAAATTCGTTCATTTTTTAAAAAAAATTCCAACATGCCCGATCACTCAAATTTGATGGTTGCTCAGAAATTGGACATTGCTGTGGCCCACTAATGATGCAAAATTCTAACAAATTCTTTGAAAAGAATTTTGAGAGAAAATTCTTTTGGAATTTGACCCATGTACAGTATGGCTGGCTTGATAGAGGGACTGTGATAGTGTGGCGGGCAATCTGACACTAACTGACACTTTGTGGGAACTGACTAAATGACACTGACTTCACCAGTGACACTAATACTGTGATCAGAGCTGATAATATACACTGTCACTGTATGTCACATACCTGGTCATAGGCCAGAAAGCTGAGAGGGCTCCATTTGTGGCCAAGTGAAGAACACTCCTGGGTGGTAGGGACACGAGGTACTTGGCCCAAAGAAACATGGGTTTCCATCTGTAAGAGCCTGACGAGCTGGTGATGATGGTCCCCTGAAGATATAGGACTGGTAGGAGCAGTTGCACAGCTTATGTTCCCCAGCCATGGCAGGCAGGACTTGGCAGCAGGCAGATGTTCCCTAGGCATGGCAGGCAGGACTTGGCAGCAAACAGGTGTTCCCCAGACGTGGCAAGCGGAACTTGGCAGCAGGCAGATGTTCCCTAGACATGGCAGGCAGAACTTGGAAGCAGGCAGATGTTTCCCAGATGTGGCAGGCGGTACTTGGCAGCAGGCAGGTGTTCCCTAGACATGGCAGGCAGAACTTGGCAGCAGGCAGATGTGGCAGGTGGAACTTGGCAGCAGGCAGGGGTTCCCCAGACGTTGCAGGCAGAACTTGGCAGCAGGCAGGTGTTCCCCAGACATGGCAGGCAGAACTTGGCAGCAGGCAGATGTGGCAGGTGGAACTTGGTAGCAGGCAGGTGTTCCCCAGACATGGCAGGCAGAACTTGGCAGCAGGCAGGTGTTCCCCAGACATGGCAGGCAAAACTTGGCAGCAGGCAGATGTTTCCCAGATGTGGCAGGCAGAACTTGGCAGCAGGCAGGTGTTCCCCAGACGTGGCAGGCAGAACTTGGCAGCATGCAGATGTTTCCCAGATGTGGCAGGCGGAACTTGGCAGCAGGCAGGTGTTCCCCAGACGTGGCAGGCAGAACTTGGCAGCAGGCAGGTGTTCCCCAGATGTGGCAGGCAGAACTTGGCAGCAGGCAGGTGTCCCCCAGGCGTGGCAGGCAGAACTTGGCAGCAGGCAGATGTTCTCTAGACATGGCAGGCAGAACTTGGCAGCAGGCAGGTGTTCCTCAGACGTGGCAGGCAGAACTTGGCAGCAGGCAGATGTTCCCCAGACGTGGCAGGCGGAACTTGGCAGCAAGCAGATATTCTCCAAACTTGGCAGGTGGAACTTGGCAGCAGGCAGATGACAGGGTCAGGAGCCAGGCCAAAGGTCATGCACAGAGAAATGGGTAGAACAGGAGCAAGAGGCAAGATCAGGAACAGGCTGAGGTCAATCACGGGTGGTCAGGCAGGATGAGAAGGCAAGCCGAGGTCATACACTGGTAATCAGGCAGTAGCTAAGTCATTGAAGCAAGCCAGGAGTCAGAGCCAGGAGATGAGACAAGACAGGTCAAAGGCAACCCAGATTCAGCTTCCACTAGTAACAAGACAGGACACAGGAACACGGGGGGGGGGGGGGGGGGCTGACAATCTTCCTTTTAAAGGAGAATAGGCGCCAGAATCTATCGCGCTCTGATTCACCCACCCATGAGCACCATAGCGCCCTGCAAGCGCCAATACGAACGGGAGTGCGCACCTTGCGGCCATGTTTAGAATTGGTGATAATGCCAGTCTTGCTTTGGTTAGTCCCCTGACACTGACTGGGAAGGGGTTAAGATCAGGGGCGGACTGACAACTCATGGGGCCCCCGGGCAATAGAGGATCATGGGGTCCCTGTGTCCTTGCCCAAACTCAAAAAAGCCTATGAAAAAGGTACTAGGGGCATCTCATGGGGCCCCCTACTGACCCCGGGCCCTCGGGCAGTGCCCGAGTTTCCAAATGGTCAGTCCACCCCTGGTTAAGATTTAGTGGCAATTAAAAGGGTTACCTGTGTGCCTAACAATGTTTACTGTGTGCTGTTATTACTAAGCAATGTGCCAGTTTTTAATCCCTGCTTTGCAGGGAGAAAAAAAAATAGCACTTTGCTGCTCGTTATGGAGAGCCCTGTGTTGTTTACCAACACAGGGCTCTCTTCTGTCATTTGCTTAGCTGAGCAGTGGGTCCCGGCCATAAATCACGATCTTGGACCTGGTAATCTTTTGCTATAGCATAGTCCGGGGCGGCGGGCATGTGCAATTCAGTACAGCAGGCCCGCACCACAGCAGTATATATCATAAAATCAGATCGTAAAAATGGGAAAAAGCAACAGTGTAAAATGTCTGAGGCGCTGGAGAAATAGTTTCTGGCATTTGTCTTTAAGAGATCTGTAAATATGCTAAATCTATTTTTTTCTAAAATATTTCCCCCCCCCATCTCAGAGGATTAAGGCTGGACTATTATAATTGCTATCAGTCCATTCCTCTAAATTATGGATGCCAAGTTCCCCCTCCTGTGTATTAGGATGCTTAGCCTGCAAAATTTAGCCATTTTGTTTTGCTGTGCAAGCTTTAAAATATGAATAAATATCTATAAATGATGAATGGCGTTATTGAATTACTTTATTACTTTTAGGCTTTTTTTTAATCCCGTACTCTGAGATAATGCGAATATACGTAGCAGAGGGATACAAGAGGATACAAAGTGCCTTTACTAGGTTACAAATAGACAAAGGGGTACTGGTAGTAGGATAAGTGCAATTACTTCTACTTTGCAGAATCCTGTGGTCAATAGACATGCTTGGTTCTTTTTCCCAATCGAAATTCGGGCGAATATTTTGTTATTGTTTCCGAATCACAATAGTATCGAAATAATGAAAGGAAATTTGGATGAAATTCAAACTGAATTTGAATCGCATTTTGACTCTAATTCGAATACAAAAAGAACAACATAAAAGAATAGAATAGGATAGACCAGGGGCGGACTGACAATTGGAGCACTCAGGCGCTGCCCGAGGGCCCGGGGTCAGTAGGGGGCCCCATATAATGCCCCTGGTACCTTTTTTATAAGCTTTTTTGGGTGTGCTTTGAGTGTGGGCAAGGACACAGGGGCCCCATGATCCCCTATTGTCCGGGGGCCCCATGAGTTGTCAGTCTGCCTCTGGGATAGACATAACAATAGAAAACAATAGAATGCCATACAATATAAAAGAATATATTAGAATATATTAGAAAAGAATAGAATTGAAAGAAACAATAGAATAGAACAGAATAAAATAGAATATACCTGACTTGAGACATTTGAATTTTGAATAGAATAAAATTGAATAGGATAGATTAGAAAATGATAGAAAAGAACAGAGGAGAATAGAAAAAACAATAGAATAGAATTCAACAGAATAGAATAAATTTGAATAGAATAGATTATAAAATAATAGAAAAGAACAGAAAAAAACAATAGAATAGAATAAATTTGAATAGACTAGATTATAAAATAATAGAAAAGAATAGAAGAGAATAGAAAAAACAATAGAATAGAATTCAATAGAATAGAATAAATTTTAATAGAATAGATTATAAAATAATAGAAAAGAATAGAAGAGAATATAAAAAACAATAGAATAGAATTCAATAGAATAGAATAAATTTTAATAGAATAGATTATAAAATAATAGAAGAGAATATAAAAAACAATAGAATAGAATTCAATAGAATATAATTCATTATAAAATAATAAAAAAGAATAGAATAGAAAAAAATAGAATAGAATAAATTTAGAATAGAACCATCTTCCAAAATTTTAATAGAATATATTCAAATTAGAATAGGATAGAAAAGATCACTGTGATTGGTCACAAGGCCATTACAACAATGGCTGGTTGTGAGGGGATTAAAAAAAATAGGGGAAAAAAAAACTTGGCTAATCTCTAAACAAATTTCATTTTTTTTAAACTAAGATTGAAAGTTAAACTGTCAATTCACCAAAATTCAAATTTCAATCTTTGTTGTGGTTGTTTTCTATGTTGAAAGATATTTACAGAGCCAGATTGGCAGTTATTACCTGTGGTCTGCCCATTTGAAGGCATGTCATCGAGGAAGTCTCCAAGATCCTCTCTGATGCCCACCTCACCACCTGCCCCCTCGACCCTCTCCCCTCACAACTCCTACGACCTCCCTCCCCCTCCATCCTACGCTCCCTCACCCACATCTTCAATCTCTCCCTCTCCTCCGGCACTTTCCCCTCCCCACTGAAGCATGCACACATCACCCCCATACTTAAAAAGCCCTCCCTGGACCCCAATGACCCGAACAACCTCAGACCCATCTCCCTGCTCCCATTTACATCTAAACTCCCCCACCCCCCATTGACTTCTCCATCAGATCCAACAACGCCAATATCAAACCCGCTCTGCAGGACAGAGTACTTGGTGTCATTCTGGACTCCAACCTATCCTTCCAGCCCCAAGTACAAACTTTAACAAACTCATGCAGACTCCGCCTCCGCAACATCGCCAAAATCCGCACGTTCCTAACCCCAGAAACCACTAAACAGCTCATCCACTCCCTCATCATATCACGACTCGACTACTGCAACTCCCTCCTCACTGGCCTGCCTCACCACTGGCTATCCCCACTTCAGTCCATCCTGAATACGGCAGCCAGACTCATTCACCTTTCCAACCGCTTCGTTTCCGCCACCCCCCTCTGCCAATCCCTCCACTGGCTCCACCCCCCTCTGCCAATCCCTCCACTGGCTTCCGATTGCGCAACGGATCAAATTCAAAATCCTAACACTGACGTACAAAGCCGTCCACCATACTGCCCCGAACTATATCACTGACCTAATATCCAAGTACCGCCCAACACGCACACTCCGCTCCTCACAAGACCTCCTTCTCTCTAGTTCCCCGGTCTCCTCCTCCCATGCCCGCCTCCAGGACTTCTCCAGGGTGTCACCCATCCTCTGGAACTTCCTTCCCCAACCCATCAGATTATCACCTACTCTCCTCTCCTTTAGGTGCACCCTGAAAACCCATCTCTTCAGGGAAGCCTACCCCACCCCCTGCTAACTTGACCGACCTCCTCCACTCTTCCTACCACTCCCTCCCCCACAGCTATCTCCTCCTGTACCACTAACCCCTCCCTCCTAGATTGTAAGCTCCAAAGAGCAGGGCCCTCGATCCCCTCATGTTTTGCATTGTATTGGTATTGTTCTGTCACATGTTCTGTCCCCCTTTGTAATGTACAGCGCTGAGCGAACTATTGGCGCTTTATAAATACTGTATAATAATAATAATTAGAGATGAGCGAATTATTCAAAAATTCGATTCGGCTGATTCGTCGAATTTGCGGGAGAAATTTGATTCGATGCGAATTTATTCGCCGCAAATTTAACTTATTAAAAGGGTTTCTAGGCTTCAGAGAGCCTTTATATTAGTGCAGAACACTGTACCTTTAATTTAAATGCCCTTGGAGTCTGCTGGGGAAGAGAAATAATACTGTCAGTCAGTATGACATGCAGATGAGTGCCGTCGATCTTAGAATCACCGCACACTTCACTCATTTGGGCAGTCACGGGGCACGACGAAGAAGAAGAAGAAGAAGAAGAATGAAAAGAAGAATGAAAAGAAGAAGAAGAATGAAAAGAAGAAGAAGAATGAAAAGAAGAATGAAAAGAAGAAGAAGAATGAAAAGAAGAAGAAGAATGAAAAGAAGAAGAAGAAGAATGAAAAGAAGAATGAAAAGAAGAATGAAGAGAAGAATGAAAAGAAGAAGAAGAAGAATGAGAAGAAGAATGAGAAGAAGAATGAGAAGAAGAATGAACAGAAGAATGAAAAGAAGAAGAAGAATGAAAAGAAGAAGAAGAAGAATGAAAAGAAGAAGAAGAAGAATGAGAAGAAGAATGAAAAGAAGAAGAAGAAGAATGAAAAGAAGAAGAAGAAGAATGAGAAGAAGAATGAAAAGAAGAAGAAGAAGAATGAGAAGAAGAATGAAAAGAAGAAGAAGAAGAATGAAAAGAAGAATGAAAAGAAGAAGAAGAAGAATGAAAAGAAGAATGAAAAGAAGAAGAAGAAGAAGAATGAAAAGAAGAATGAAAAGAAGAAGAAGAAGAATGAAAAGAAGAATGAAAAGAAGAAGAAGAAGAATGAAAAGAAGAATGAAAAGAAGAAGAAGAATGAGAAGAAGAATGAAAAGAAGAATGAAAAGAAGAAGAATGAAAAGAAGAATGAAAAGAAGAAGAAGAAGAATTAAAAGAAGAATGAAAATAAGAAGAAGAATGAAAAGCAGGGCCCTCGATCCCCTCATGTTTTGCATTGTATTGGTATTGTTCTGTCACATGTTCTGTCCCCCTTTGTAATGTACAGCACTGAGTGAACTATTGGCGCTTTATAAATACTGTATAATAATAATAATTAGAGATGAGCGAATTATTCAAAAATTCGATTCGGCTGATTCATCGAATTTGCGGGAGAAATTTGATTCGATGCGAATTTATTCGCCGCGAATTTAACTTATTAAAAGGGTTTCTAGGCTTCAGAGAGCCTTTATATTAGTGCAGAACACTGTACCTTTAATTTAAATGCCCTTGGAGTCTGCTGGGGAAGAGAAATAATACTGTCAGTCAGTATGACATGCAGATGAGTGCCGTCGATCTTAGAATCACCGCACACTTCACTCATTTGGGCAGTCACGGGGCACGACGAAGAAGAAGAAGAAGAATGAAAAGAAGAAGAATGAAAAGAAGAAGAATGAAAAGAAGAAGAATGAAAAGAAGAAGAATGAAAAGAAGAATGAAAAGAAGAATGAAAAGAAGAAGAAGAATGAGAAGAAGAATGAGAAGAAGAATGAGAAGAAGAATGAGAAGAAGAATGAGAAGAAGAATGAACAGAAGAAGAAGAAGAAGAATGAAAAGAAGAATGAAAAGAAGAAGAAGAAGAATGAAAAGAAGAATGAAAAGAAGAAGAAGAAGAATGAAAAGAAGAATGAAAAGAAGAAGAAGAAGAATGAAAAGAAGAATGAAAAGAAGAAGAAGAATGAAAAGAAGAAGAATGAGAAGAAGAAGAATGAGAAGAAGAAGAATGAGAAGAAGAAGAATGAAAAGAAGAAGAATGAAAAGAAGAAGAAGAATGAAAAGAAGAAGAATGAAAAGAAGAAGAAGAATGAAAAGAAGAATGAAAAGAAGAAGAATGAAAAGCAGGGCCCTCGATCCCCTCATGTATTGTATTGGTATTGTTCTGTCACATGTTCTGTCCCCCTTTGTAATGTACAGCGCTGAGTGAACTATTGGCGCTTTATAAATACTGTATAATAATAATAATTAGAGATGAGCGAATTATTCAAAAATTCGATTCGGCTGATTCGTCGAATTTGCGGGAGAAATTTGATTCGATGCGAATTTATTCGCCGCAAATGTAACTTATTAAAAGGGTTTCTAGGCTTCAGAGAGCCTTTATATTAGTGCAGAACACTGTACCTTTAATTTAAATGCCCTTGGAGTCTGCTGGGGAAGAGAAATAATACTGTCTGTCAGTATGACATGCAGATGAGTGCCGTCGATCTTAGAATCACCGCACACTTCACTCATTTGGGCAGTCACGGGGCACGACGAAGAAGAAGAAGAATGAAAAGAAGAATGAAAAGAAGAAGAAGAATGAAAAGAAGAAGAAGAATGAAAAGAAGAATGAAAAGAAAAAGAATGAAAAGAAGAAGAAGAAGAATGAAAAGAAGAAGAAGAAGAATGAAAAGAAGCATGAAAAGAAGCAGAAGAAGAATGAAAAGAAGAAGAATGAAAAGAAGAAGAATGAAAAGAAGAATGAAAAGAAGAAGAAGAATGAAAAGAAGAAGAAGAAGAATGAAAAGAAGAAGAAGAATGAAAAGAAGAAGAATGAAAAGAAGAAGAATGAAAAGAAGAATGAAAAGAAGAAGAATGAAAAGAAGAAGAAGAAGAATGAAAAGAAGAAGAAGAATGAAAAGAAGAAGAATTAAAGTACAGCAAAAAGTGTATCTGCAGAGAGCTCCGCTATTTCTGACAGTTCTCTGACAGTTCCTTCACATTTACAGCGGTTGAAACATTGTATCTATTTATTTCCCAATAAAAACATCTGTATCCTAAATGGAATCAAATAGATACAATGTTTCAACCGCTGTAAATGAACTGTCAGAACTGTCAGAAATAGCGGAGCTCTCTGCAGTGACACTTTTGCCGGCTGATCGGGAAAAATTTGATTCATGCACCCGAAGTTTGCTAAAATTCGGATTCGATGCGAATCAAATTTTTCCTGATATTCAAAACGAATTCCACTTCGCCAGGTTCAATTCGCTCATCTCTAATAATAATGTCATCCAAGACAGGCTTAATCTACTTGTTTCACCTAAGGTAGGCCTAATCTGTGGGTTTCACGCAAGGTGGGTTTACTCTACGCATTTCACCTAAATTGGGCCTAATCTATGGGTTTCACCCAAAACATGCTTAATCTACACGTTTCACCTAAGGTGGGCCCAATCTATGGGTTTCACCCAAGGTGAACTTAATTTATGCGTTTCACCTAAACTGGGCCGAATCTATGGGTTTCACCCAAGGCATGCCTAATCTACGCATTTCACCTAAAGTGGGACAAAACTATGGGTTTCACCCAAGGCGGGCTTAATCTACATGTTCACCTAAACTGGGCCTAATATATGAGTTTCACCCAAGGCGGGCTTTCTCTACACTTTTCACCTAAAGTGGGCACAATCTACACGTTTCACCTAAGGTGGACTTAATCTATGCCTTTCATCTAAACTGGGCCTAATCTATGGGTTTCACCCAAGGCGGGCTTTCTCTACACTTTTCATCTAAGGTGGGCATAATCTACATGTTTCACCTAAGGTGGACTTAATCTATGGGTTTCACCTAAGGCAGGCTTACTCTACATGTTTCACCCAAGGTGGGCAAAATCTACACGTTTCACCTAAGGTGGACTTAATCTCTGTGTTTCACCTAAGGCGGGCTTAATCTACATGTTTCACCCAAGGTGGGCAAAATCTACACGTTTCACCTAAAGTGGACTTAATCTCTGTGTTTCACCTAAGGCGGGCTTAATCTACATGTTTCACCCAGGTGGATCTAATCTGTGCGTTTCACCCAACGATGGTTGTGAGAATGTACTTTGGAGAAGAGGACAATTCCTTTTTCTGCTCACATTTTTTTTTTTTACTTACCAAGGCCCCTTCCAGGGCTTAAGCAATTTTCTTGAAAAGATCAGCTTTAGCCTAGAACTTAGACATCTACAAGGTATGTATGAAGTTGTCTACTAATCTCATGTAGTTTATTTTTTGGACCATTTATAAGGGGAATAAAAATCGTATATATTGTATATCTTCACCAAAGCATCTTGGATCCTGTTAGTTATCCTTCTAGAACATCTCGGCCCAAATGTGCTTAAATTCGTGCATAAAAGACTAATCAATCATTGGTTAATGACCTCCTCTCCCTTTACTCGATCGCTTGGCTCAGGAAAGCTGCAGCCGTAGCATTTTAGCTCTGCTGTCTCGGTGACAATCCGGCTTTTAGCATCCATCATACTGCCGATGCAGCAGAAAAACATTTTCGCACAGTTTGGCCATTTCCTCCCCTAGCGCTGTCTACGTGCCTACCTTTCACGATTCATTACCTGGACGCCAGCCTAAAAGCCTCCGTCCACCCTCAGACAAAAACAAAAAAAAAATGTTTTCCTTTTTCCTTTTGGTCCAACGGCCAGAATTCATTGTTGCTATTTTGAAATCCTCCGGCGGATAAATTAACGAGGGGGGGGGGGGGGTAATTGAATTCCATGGCTGGCTGTGACAAAACCCAAGGGTCCTTTTATGCTTGTGAGGTTGTCAAACCCTCCCTAATTGGTGCAGAAAAAGGAAACTACAAGTCCCAGCTGTTCCTTATATTCTATCTATCTTATAATTATTTAACCCCTTCACGCCTAAGGGTAAAACAAATCTAAATGCCTAAGTACAATTCTGCAACATTGACATGTGATAGTAAAACTGTACATACAGTTGCAAGAAAAAGTATGTGAACCCCTTGGGATTACGTGGAGTTTTGCATGGCGGAGGGAGCATCATGGTTTGGGGCTGCTTTGCTGCCTCAGGGCTGGACGGATTGTTGTCATTGATGGGAAAATTAATTCCAGAGTTTATCAAGACATTTTGCAGGAAAACGTACGACCATCTGTCCGCAAACTGAAGCTCCGCAGAGGATGGGTGATGCAACAGGACAATGACCCAAAGCATACAAGTCATTCAACAAAACAATGGCTGCAACAGCACAGAATACGCCTTCTGGAGTGGCCCAGTCAGAGTCCTGACCTCAACCCCATTGAAATGCTGTGGCATGACCTTAAGAGTGCGATTCACACCAGACATCCCAAGAATATTGCTACACTGAAACAGTTTTGTGAAGAGGAGTGGTCCAAAATGACTCCAGATCGTTGTGCAGGTCTGATCTGCAACTACAGGAAACGTTTGGTTGAGGTTATTGCTGCCAAAGGAGGGTCAACCAGTTATTAAGTCCAAAGGTTCACATACTTTTTCCTCCCTGCACTGTGAATGTTTACATGTTATGTGCAATTAAACCATGGCAACATCTAATGTTTGTGTAGTATTATGTTCAGCAGACTGTGTTCTTCTATTGTTGTGACTTAGATGACGTTCAGAGCACATTTTATGCCAATTCATGCAAAACTCCACGTAATCCCAAGGGGTTCACATACTTTTTCTTGCAACTGTATCATCACAACAGGGGCGGACTGATAACTCATGGGGCCCCCCGGGCAATAGGGGATCATGGGGCCCCTGTGTCCTTGCTAAAACTCAAAAAAGCCTATGAAAAAGGTACCAGGGGCATCTCATGGGGCCCCCTACTAACCCTGGGCACGAGTTTCCAAATGGTCAGTCCGGCCCTGCATTACAACTACTTTGTACATCCGGGTGAATTATACCGCAGTTTTTTCAGGACAAATTGGGCTTTCATTTGGTGGTAAATGGTAATGGATATCTCCTGATTTTGTTTTATTATCAAATGAAAAGTGGCCCAAAATAGTAAAAAAAAAACAACTTTTTTTTAATTTAGCTGTGTGTTTCTTGTTACTACCATAACCTACCACCAAAGAACAACCCAAAATAAATTCTCCAGCTCTTGAAGATCGCAGTGATACCATATGTGTGTTATTTGTTGTTTGTACCCGGAGTACAGCCCAGAAACAATAGTGCACATTTTGTTTTTGTTTTTTTTTATTTTTTTTTACCTAAAACACACTGACACTGACACTAACTGACACGGATACCAATTTTTTTTTAAATCCTGACCTTTGACCCTGACATTGACCCTGACCTTTGACCCAAACACTTACCCTGGCACTGAACTAGATCAAACCTTGATCTAGGTATTTTTCTTTATTTTTTCTTTAATATTTATTTATCTTTTTGTTAACATTTTTTTTCTCTCTATGCCAGGAGTTAGAGAAATGTATAATAGAATGTATATAATGATACAATGTATAATAGAATGTATATAATGATACAATGTATAATAGACTGTATATAATGATACAATGTATAATGGGATGTATATAATGATACAATGTATAATGGTGTGTGTGTGTGTGTGTAATGATACAATGTATAATAGGATGTATATAATGATACAATGTATAATAGGATATATATATATATATATATATATATATATATATATATATATATATATATATATATATATATATATATATATAATGATACAATGTATAATGGGGTGTGTGTGTGTAATGATACAATGTATAATGGGGTGTGTGTATAATGATACAATGTATAATAGGATGTATATAATGATACAATGTATAATGGAATGTATATAATGATACAATGTATAATAGGATGCATATAATGATACAATGTATAATAGGATGTATATAATGATACAATGTATCTCTCTTCTCCATTCATAGAGAGAGAAAAAAACAAGGGGGCTGGGCTGCACAGTGCCTGATCACTGTGATAGCCAATCAGAGGCTATCACAGCGATCATGTGACCCGGAATCGGAAGTTCCGGGTCCCGATCTTTAGAACGGGATCTGGGGCTCTCAGTGACACTGAAGTCTTGTGCTGGGAGCGTGCAGTGTGGCGCGCTCCCAGCACAAAGACAGGTACGGAAAAAAGCCCAGTTCTGTGAGGCCGCATATTTCTGTGACGTCGGTATCAAGGGGTTAAAGAGGATAACAGCAGATGTTAGAATGGAATTATGGACAAAAAAAATGTATATGTCCTCCCTCCTCCTACATCCATTATTCTTCCATTTTTTTAACCAGCCACCGGGGTCCCTCTAACTAGGCCATTATGGGTAGGAAAGACCTTCCTGGCCACATGACCACTGTAATTGACTGTCACAGTGGTCACATGATCGGGAGCCAGTCCTGTCTACTCCCAATCATTACTAATGAGTGGAAGCAGTCCTTGGCAGCGTAATCATTGTCAGGACCAGGATTTGCACCCACAACCTCTGTTGTATCAAACAGTGGCCCATCTTGCTGTGTCAACTAAGATCCTGGAAAGCTCCCTGTCTGATCCTTTGGACTTTCTTGCCTTACCTCTAGTTTCTGGTGAACCTTGAACCCTTTGCTCTTTCCATAAACTTCCTGATTTATGCCATGTCTCTGCACTCCCTGTTTGCCAGATTGTTGTGCTCTCTCCAGCCAATATCTTGGTCCTTTGCATACCTGCAGCTGTCCTTATCGCCACTAGTATGTGTTACCTACCTTTGGTTTGTTCATCAAGTACGCTTCTGCTCTTTCCCAACTTGCAAAGGCTTGTTACTGACCTTTGACTTGTTTACTGATTACGCTTCTGCTTGATCCCCACCTGCTATATCTGCTACTGGACCTTAGCTTGCTCACCTCCTCTTGGGGAGGAACATGACCTGGTACTAACACAGTTAAACCCATCTCTATCAGCAGGAGCTCTGGTGAATACTGGTTAGTGCTTAAACCCAGCACCTTGGGTGAGCCCTCAAATGCTTAAACCCAGTGCCTTGGGTGAGCCCTCAAATGCTTAAACCCAACGCCTTGGGTGAGCCCTCAAATGCTTAAACCCAGCGCCTTGGGTGAGCCCTCAAATGCTTAAACCCAGTGCCTTGGGTGAGCCCTCAAATGCTTAAACCCAGCGCCTTGGGTGAGCCCTCGAATGCTTAAACCCAGCGCCTTGGGTGAGCCCTCAAATGCTTAAACCCAGCGCCTTGGGTGAGCCCTCAAGTGCTTAAACCCAGCAGCTTGGGTGAGCCCTCAAATGCTTAAACCCAGCACCTTGGGTGAGCCCTCAAGTGCTTAAACCCAGCACCTTGGGTGAGCCCTCAAGTGCTTAAACCCAGCACCTTGGGTGAGCCCTGAAGTGCCTAAACCCAGCGCCTTGGGTGAGCCCTCAAGTGCCTAAACCCAGCGCCTTGGGTTAGCCCTCAAGTGCTTAAACCCAGCACCTTGGGTCAGCCCTGAAGTGCTTAAACCCAGCGCCTTGGGTGAGCCCTGAAGTGCTTAAACCCAGCGCCTTGGGTGAGCCCTCAAGTGCCTAAACCCAACTCCTTGGGTGAGCCCTCAAGTGCCTAAACCCAACTCCTTGGGTGAGCCCTCAAGTGCTTAAACCCAGCGCCTTGGGTGAGCCCTCAAGTGCTTAAACCAGCATCTTGGGTGAGCCCTCATCATCCGCCAGGGTGACCTACATTTGTACTTTATCCAGCAGGTAGGTGGGAGCCGATCTACTGCTATAGTGACTGGTCTCTGAGCCTGACCCTGGACCGTATGTGTGCTGCGTGGATGTTAAAGCCCACCCTTAAAACCCATGCACTGTGTGGGTGGTAACACGTTAAAATGTCCACAAAAAGACCCTCCCGCATTTAGCAACAATAAATCCCTCCCTCCACAGTAGATCTCTCCCAGCAACAATTGACCCCCTGAAGTAAAAATGGATCTCCTGCAGCCAGCCTCAATAGACTCTCCAGGAGTTAGCAACAATAAACCCTTCCCGCAACAGTATATCTCTCCCCGCAATAATTGACCCCCTGAAGCAACAACAGATCTCCAGCAGCCAGCCTCAATAGACCCTCCAACAGACAAACAATAGATCCCTCTCTCAACCTCAACAGTAGATCTCTCCCAGCAACAATTGACCCCCGAAAGCAACAACAGATCTCCTGCAGCCAGCATCAATAGACCTTCCTTGAACAGTAGATCTCTCCCATGAACAATTGACCCTCAGCAACAAAAGACACACCCCTAGCTACAATAGACAATAGATCCCCCTCCAGTAACAAGAGACCTCCACAGCAGCAATAGACCCCCCCAGCAAGTGTTATTGTGTGTATTATGTGCTGCTCTTTACTAAAAATCACTTTGCAGGGAGACAAAACAAAGAGATTTTTCCCCTTGTACAGAGCCCTGTGTTGATTGTCAACACAGAGCTGTGGGGGCACTCGTGCGGGCTCTCTTCGATTCCTAGCCGTGTGCATCCATAGACACACACAGTGTGGCTTGACCCCGCCCCCACTCCTTCCTCACAGGATTGGGTTGACAACATTAGCTGACTGAAGTTGTCATGCTCTCCCTGTGCCTGCATGGGTTTCCTCCGGGTACTCCGGTTTCCTCCCACACTCCAAAGACATGCTGGGAGGTGAATTGACTCGTGTCTAAATTGCCCCCAAGTATGTGTATGTATGAATGTGAGTTAGGGATCTTAGACTGTATGCTCCTCGGGGGCGGGGACTGATGGGAATATATATGCATAAATTGGTGGCACTAAATATGTGCCCTTTAAAAAAAATATTCACACCTCTGCAAAACAGTAGCCACAGGAAAAGGAGCTCTGTACTGGCTATTTGTGAACACAGGACTCAAAGATCGACATGTGCAATAAGATTCGGTCCAAATCTAAATTCGGACAAATTTTTGGTGATTCATAGATTCATTTGTATCTGAATTTCTGAATAACAATAGTAACAAATTTTATGAAGATTTGTTGAGTTCCTCTCTCATGTCATTATTATCTGCCGAATACGTACTAAACTATTGCTCTGGAATACGTTCGATAACAAATTGACTTCCTGTATCTGAGAAACTTTGCCGTAATAGAAGAATAAAAAAAATTGTTGCTGGGGGGGACTATTGTTGCTAAGGGGGGGCTCACTGCCCGAGGGCCCGGGGTCAGTAGGGGGCCCCATATAATGCCCCTGGTACCTTTTTATAGGTTTTTTTGAGTTTGGGCAAGGGCACAGGGGCCCCATGATCCCCTATTGCCCAGGGGCCCCATGAGTTGTCAGTCTGCCCCTGGGGGGTCTATTGTTCCTAGGTGCAAGGGATCTTACTGCATTTATTTACAAATTACTTAGCACTACAAAATGAACCAATACTCGGTTCTGTATTCTCCAAAAGGGGCGGGACTGGGAGGTGGGTAGGAGGCGGAACCAAGGACCGATGCTTGGAGGTGGGTAGGGGGGGCGGAGACAAAGAGTGACTCTGAAAGGAGGGAAAAAAATCCCTGGTTCCAGTATCTCCGGCATCGATTTCTTCATTCAATGAGCGATTTTCCTCTTTGCCTGGAAGTTGCTCTTTAACTGCGAAACAAAGTAGCACGATAAACGTTCATTGCCGGCGACGCGAACGCGCTTTATAAAATGTATCGTTTAATAAGCTTTCCGCAGCTCATTTGCATAATAACACAATGTCATTTACTTAATACAAAAAAAAAAAAAAGAAGTGGAATCCGTTTTGCATTTTTGCTCGCTCTTTCTAATTTTCTCTGCAGGAAAAGAAAGATAAATAGGAGGGTGCGCTCGCCGCGTCGTATATATTCCTTTTCCCGTAGTCAAGAAATCCATTTTTAATGGGCGCGGCGTTGATATCCTCAGATAACACGCTCTGTAAGGAATGGCGCAGGCTGTTCTCTCTCTCTCTGATCAGATACGGCCGCTATGCATACGGACGGAGGAAGGAAAGCAATGTGCAGATTCTCCGAGGGATACATGAAACGTGATTTACTAAACCCCAGTGATACGCTTTTTTTTTTTTTTGGTATGCTTCTTCTATTTTCACAGCCATCTAATCCCCATTCTCAGCAGACCTGCGATGCTGCGTTCTCCCTGCAAATATACTACCGGCTCTGTACTGACATTACCCTCTCAGTGATCTGTGTTTTACATTTTTTGCGCTATAAACAAAAAAAAGACCGACCGTTTTGAGAGAAAAAAAACTATATTTTTGGACTTTTTGCAAAAAAACATATCCAGTAAAAAAAAATAAAAAAAATCAAAAATTAAATTAAACGAAATGAGATTGACGTCCTTTTTTTCCCACGAATAGAGATTTCTTTTGGTGGTATTTGATCGCATGTGTGTTTTTTTATTTTTTTGCGCTATAAACAATAAAACACCAACAATTTTGAGAAAAAAAATACTATATTTTTGACTTTTTGCTATTAACCACTTCCTGTCCGGCTGTTGTATATAAACGGCGGGACGGTGGCAGTGCAGGGCCGGTTGGCCATTTATAAACAGCCTCTCTGCCGCCTGCTTGTGCGCGCTCCCTGGGAGAGCGCAGCAACGCGATCCGGTGCCCGGACAGAGCAGAACACCGATCGTCATACGGGACCTCTGTACGAGGTCCCGATCATGTGATCACTGATTGGTCAATCAGTGATCACATGCAGAGTAGTAAGCAAGATGTCACTACTGACATCATTGCTTGCTACGTGTGAAATCTGTGAATGATCACAGAGGTCACATGGTACAGGGCCATTCACAACAGCCTTGTACCATGTGACAAGCTGTGACCAATCACAGCTCACACAGTAGTTCTCAATGGGTGCAAGAATGCAGCCAGAGAGAAGGAGAAATGATTGCTTTTACAGCTTTTATGCGTGTAAAAGCAATCAGTGTAAGAAAAAAAAAATCATCACCCCCCACAAGTAGTACAGTGTCACCATGGTGACACTGTACTGCTAGGGTGACAGTATGTAAAAAAAAATAATAATGAATAAAAAATAATATAAAAAACATTTTAAAAAAAAGTAAAAAAAATGTTTAAAAATTATAATTTTGGGTAAACTAATCTGGGTTATTTTTTTTTTTACTAAAAATATAACGGAATAAATTTTGGTCAAGATTTATCATGAAATACTATTGATTTGCAAAATTGTATAAGAAAAAAACTTTTTTTCAAAATGTTTGGACATTTTAATTTACATAGCAAAAAAAATAAAAAATCCCAGTGGCGAATAAATACCACAAAAATAAAGTTTTATCTGTATCAAAAAAATGCTAAAACATTCATATGGGTACAGTATTGCATGACCGCGCAATTGTCATTCAAAGTGTGATAGCGCTGAAAGCTGAAAATTGGCCTGGACAGGAAGAGGGTGAAAGTGTCCGGTCTGGAAGGGGGTGAAAGTGTCCGGACTGGAAGGGGGGTGAAAGTGTCCGGACTGGAAGGGGGTGAAAGTGTCCGGACTGGAAGGGGGTGAAAGTGTCCGGACTGGAAGGGGGTGAAAGTGTCCGGACAGGAAGGGGGGAAAGTGTCCGGACTGGAAGGTCATTGTCATTGAAAGTGCAACAGCGCTGAAAGCTGAAAATTGGCCTGGACCTGAAGGGGGTAGAAGTGCCCGGTAGGCAAGGGGTTAAAGATCTCCAAACTTGAAGAAACTCCCAGCCGACAATCATTCAATAGGTAAAAAACAAAAGCATCTCATAGTGCGGCAGTTAAATTAAACTGTGGCAGATTTATTAAAGATCCGCGTACATCAAAGCAAAAGATAACCAGCATTGAATAAGGAAAAAAGTTTCAAACCAAAAAGATGACCGCCATCCCTCCAGAATGCAGTGACGTCACGTGCCAAAGCTCCACCCAACGCGTTTCGTCAGTGTATGACAGCACTGAAAGCTGAAAATTGGCCTGGACAGGAAGGGGGTGAAAGTGTCCGGACTGGAAGGGGGTGAAAGTGTCCGGACTGAAAGGGGGTGAAAGTGTCCAGACTGAAAGGGGGTGAAAGTGTCCAGACTGGAAGGGGGTGAAAGTGTCCAGACTGGAAGTGGTTAAACATATCCAGTTAAAAAAAAATAAAAAAATCTAATTTCCTCATAAATTTAGGCTAAAATTTATTCTGCTACATGTCTTTGCTAAAAAAAAAAAATCCCAGTACGTGGAAATTAACTAACTTGCCCTCCAGAGGATTTACCTCCCGTTTCTGACCAGGACATTTTTTGTGATACGGTGCTGCGTTACTTTAACTGATAATTGCGGAAACATGGTTCACAGGGAGGGTGATGGATGCGGTGTGAGGGGCGGGGCAATTACTGGAACCAATCCCCTGTATGGCTCTCTCTACAGAAGTTAAAAGCCAGTGGGAGGGAGAAGAAGCCGGCTTTAAGCTGCTGCAGAAACAGCCATACAGGGGAACAGTTCCAGTAATTGCCCCCCATGCTGTGCTGATCACCTCATCTCCCCACATCCGATTCACCTAGATGCCTGGGCCCAATGCTGGCCTGGGCCCTGTAAAGGAGGACTGGTGGTGCCCCCCTTATCCACAGCCCTGCTTCCGAGATTGAGAGAGAGGTGTGGAGCGTAGCCATGGGCACGCTTACATTTTTCGGTTCAATTAGTTTTGGATGCATTCGAGCCTTGGAAGAATTTAGTTTCATTGTATGTGTTATGTTGACCAGATTCGTTTCCGGAATTCGTTTTATTTATTTGGTGTTTGCTTCGTATATTTGTTAGTCCAGGTGGATTGGAAAAATGTTGCAATTTTTCCAGAAGATTGCTATATATCCAATATATTATTGAATCGAGCAGAACAGAGGGATACATAATGGGGGGTGGGGGAGCTGGTGACACGTTCCAGTGGTAGGCAAAGTGATTGGGTGGCTATACAGCTGCCTGAATCACTTCCACTTGAAAGGTAACAGTCAGCTTGACAAGAGGGCGAGGAGAAGAAGCCAGCTTTAAGCTGCTGCAGAAAGAGCCATACAGGGGATTGGTTCCAGTAATTGCCTCCCATGTTGTGCTGATCCCCTCGCCTCCCCACATCCAATCCAATGCTGGCCTGGAACCTGTAAAGGAGGAATGGTGGTACCCCCTTATCCTCAGCCCTGCTTCCGAGATTATATTCAAGATACTAACCGGAACAGAGGGATACATAATTGGGAGGGGGGGGGGGTCGTGCGGGGGTGGAGAAACTGGTGACACATTTCAGTGGTAGGCAAAGTGATTGGGTGGCTATACAGCTGCCTGAATCACTTCCACTTGAAATCCAACAGTCAGCTTGACTTGTCGGTCCGGGTGGATTTGAAAACTGTTGCAATTTTTCCAGAAGATTGCTATATCCAATATATTATTGAATCGGGCGGATTCTAAGCGGAACAGAGGGATACATAATGGGGAAGGTTGGGTCGTGTGGGGGTGATGAAGCTGGTGACACATTCCAGTGGTAGGCAAAGTGATTGGGTGGCTATACAGCTGCCTGAATCACTTCCACTTGAAAGCCAAC
This sequence comes from Staurois parvus, assembly GCF_062004578.1. Lineage (NCBI taxonomy): Eukaryota > Metazoa > Chordata > Amphibia > Anura > Ranidae > Staurois > Staurois parvus. The sequence continues at coordinate 596,225 of NW_028319654.1, forward strand.
AGTCAGCTTGACTTGTCGGTCCGGGTGGATTCAAAAAATTTTGCAATTTTTTAAGATTGCTATATATCTAATATATTATTGAATCTGGCAGATACTAACCGGAACAGAGGGATACATAATGGGGGGGAAGCTGGTGACACGTCCCAGTGGTAGGCAAAGTGATTGGGTGGCTATACAGCTGCCTGAATCACTTCTACTATTAGCCAACAGTCGACTTGACAAGAGCAAGCACACCTCTGGCTGATTGACTGGGACCCAAGAGGTTAAACAAATGCGTATTGTGTTTTATGGCGGGTCAGAAACCGCCCTTTTGCTCCCGGGATGTCTTGCGAAGTTAGTTTTCCCGCACGTAAGCAGAATTTCTTTTATCCGGATAACGTATAGATGCATAATTTTTCTGGTTGTCTTTATTCGGCATCATAAATGTGACACATTCTGAAGAATTATACGCTGCGACACCTGATGGGATTGGAAGTTCTGCAATGTAAATGAGCCCATGTGGGAGAAGCTGTTATCTCGAGTCTCCATCTGTGCTGTATAAAGTGTCACAACTCTCCGGGTTTAATAACGTGTTGTCATGTTGTTACAGCGAGTCTATGCGGGGCGTATATTCATGGCCTCAGCTTGAGTATTCCTTAAAGATAGACTTTTTTTTTTTTCCTCTGCTGTTGACGCCTGGTGTTGGCCCTGGTAGTGAGGATCTTGGTTCCAATAATGACTGTAGCTTGAAAATGTTTTCATCCCTCACCGTAGTTCTAAATTTATACACTGCTCAAAAAAATTAAAGGAACACGTTGAAAACACATCTCAATGAGGAAAAATAGCATGCTGGTGGCAGACCTGCCAATTCTGATGTTCAATGACCATCACTGATCCACCACCCAGTCATGCTGAACCACGTTACCGGCAGCAGAATGTTCTCCATGGCTTCTCCAGACCCTTTCATGTCTGTCACATGTGCTCAGGGGGAACCTACTCTCATCTGTGAAAAGCACAGGGCGCCAGTGGTGGACCTGCCAATTCTGGTGTTCAATAACCATCACTGACCCAACACCAAAACGGTCATACTGAACCATGTTACAGGCAGCAGAATGTTCTCCACGGCTTCTCCAGACCCTTTCACGTCTGTCACATGTGCTCAGGGGGAACCTGCTCTCATCTGTGAAAAGCAAAGGGCGCCAGTGGTGGACCTGCCAATTCTGGTGTCCAATAGCAAATGCCAATCGAGCTCTATGGTGCCGGGCAGTGAGCACAGGGCCCACTAGAGGATGTCGGGCCCTCAGGCCACCCTCATGAAGTCTGTTTCTGATTGTTTGGTCAGAGACATTCACACCAGTGGCCTGCTGGAGGTAATTTTGTAGGGCTCTGACAGGGATCATCCTGTTCCTCCTTGCACAAAAGAGCAGATACCGGTCCTGCTGATGGGTTAAGGACCTTCTATGGCCCTGTCCAGCTCTCCTAGAGCAACTGCCTGTCTCCTGGAATCCTCTCCATGCTCTTGAGACTGTGCTGGGAGACACAGCAAACCTTCTGGCAATGGCAGGTATTGATGAGCCATCCTGGAGGAGTTGGACTGCCTGTGAAACCTCTGTAGGGTCCAGGTATGGCCTCATGCTACCAGTAGTGACACCGACCCTAGCCAAATGCAAAACTAGAGAAAAACAGTCTGAAAAGATGAGTAGGGAAAAAAATGTCAGTGACCTCCACCTGTAAAACCTTTCCTGTTCCGCTGTGTCCAGGGAGCGTGCACAGGCAGGGAATGCGGGGGCTGTTTATAAATGGCGACCCGCTTCGGCACTGCTCCGTTTATCTACATGGGTCGGGTGGGAAGTGGTTAAGCTTGGGACTCTGCTGCTTAGGACGGGATGACTACACTTACTAAGAACAACCATCTTCTGGTGGTGGTAACCAACATCATGACTTTTGCTTTCCTCGAAGATGTATAAAGGAAGCCCACTATCTGAGGCCTGCATCCCTCAGTTCATGTTAGTTAATATCCCTGGGTGTCAATGATGTCTTGGCTAATGGCGTTGCAACGCTTTTCTTTTGTCCTTCCATGAAATGATACCTTTCGACATATCTTCACTTTCTGGTTAGGACAGCTGTCGGACAATCTGTGATCTTTGTTGCATGGATTTACATTCTCTTTTCAAGCTCCGAAATGACTCCGGGGTCAGATGAAGTTCACCATTCCATATTCATGGCACTAGCTAAGGTTTTCAAATGTCTGTGATTCATTCAATTACCAACACTCAGAGTAGAATTTAGTAACGTCGTTCAGGCTGTGTTTGCTAAGAGTATGCAGTTCCAGAATGACATTTGTTTTGTGACTATCCTGTATTGGGTATATGCTTCACCCAAAAACACAAGTCAAGAAAATGTGGAGATTTGAAGCTCATCTCTGTGTTAAAAACAAACCCCTTACCATTCGCATCATAGAAACACTTCTAAGATACATTTTATGCAGAGTAAACTGCCTTCACCTGATGCTCTGCAGTTCATCTTCCTGTAGAGGAAACCAATGGTACATAGTTAGACCCGGGCCCACTGACTGGTCTGGTTTCCACCATGTCAATCATAGTTTTATGATGCCACCAACTGTAGTCTTCCATACTGTGTGATGACTTCTCAGGTGGACTCTTTTTGCAGCCAGTGTGACACATTTACAGTGCAAAAGCTTTAGGCAGATGTTAAGAAATACTGGAAAGTAAGAATAAAAGATAAAAATAAATAAATAAATAAGTTAAATAAATAAATAATCATTTAAAAAATAAATCTATCTATCTATCTATCTATTATCTATCTCTCTATTATCTATCTATCTATCTATCTATCTATCTATCTATCTATCTATCTATCTATCTATCTATCTATCTATCTATCTATCTATCTATCTATTATCTATCATCTATCTATCTCTCTATTATCTATCTATCTCTCTATTATCTATCTATCTATCTCTCTCTCTATCTATCTATCTATTATCTATCATCTATCTATCTATCTATCTATCTATCTATCTCTCTATTATCTATCTATCTCTCTATTATCTATCTATTATCTATTATCTATCTATCTATCTATCTACTATACTATCTATCTATCTACTATACTATCTATCTATCTATCTATCTATCTATTATCTATCTCTCTATTATCTATCTATTCATATCTATCTATTCATATCTATCTATTCATATCTATCTATATATTATCTATCTATCTATCCATCCATCCATCCATCTATCTATTCAGTCGTAACCGACCCTTGGCGATTGCATGGATCGTCACTCGTAAGCAACTTTTTTCCATGAATTCTCTTAGCAATTATTCTTACAGGGTAGATTGCCAGGTCTTTCCCCAACCCCCACCATGCAGGAGATCCCGCATGGCCAGGGGTGAAATATATATATATATATATACATTATTCCAAAAAAATTAAAAAAACACTTTCTAATCCGAGTCTAGCATCATATCAATGAAACTCCTGGGATATGGATCTGGTCAATGAAGTCGCAAAGGGGGTTGTTAATAAGTTTCAGTTGCTTTGGTGTTAATGAAATGAACAACAGGTGCACTAGATGGGCAACAATGAGACGACCCCCAAAACAGGAATGGTTTTACAGGTGGTGGCTACTGACATTTTTTCCCCTACTCATCTTTTCTGACTGTTTTTTACTAGTGTTGCATTTGGCTAGGGTCAGTGTCACTACTGGTAGTATGAGGCCATACCTGGACCCTACAGAGGTTGCACAGGCAGTCCAACTCCTCCAGGATAGCACATCAGTACGTACCGTTGCCAAAAGGTTTGCTGTGTCTCCCAGCACAGTCTCAAGAGCATGGAGGAGATTGCTGGAGACAGGCAGTTCCTCTAGGAGAGCTGGACAGGGCCGTAGAAGGTCCTTAACCCATCAGCAGGACCAGTATCTGCCCCTTTGTGCAAGGAGGAACAGGATGAGCACCGCCAGAGCCTTACAAAATGACCTCCAGCAGGCCATTGGTGTGAATGTCTCTGACCAAACAATCAGAAACAGACTTCATGAGGGTGGCCTGAGGGCCTGACGTCTTCTAGTGGGCTCTGTGCTCACTGCCCGGCACTATAGAGCTGGATTGGCATTTGCCATTGAACCCCAGAATTGGCAGGTCCATCACTGGCGCCCTGTGCTTTTCACAGATGAGAACAGGTTCCCCCTGAGCACATGTGACAGAATGTAATGCTGCCTCTAACATCGTTCAGCATGGCTGTTTGAGTGGGGATTAGTGATGGTCTGGGGAGGCATATCCATGGAGGGACGCACAGACCTCTACAGGCTAGACAATGGCACCCTGACTGCCATTAGGTATGGGGATGAAATCCTTGGACCCATTGTCAGAACCCCCGCTGGTGCAGTGGGTCCTGAGTCCCTCCTGGTGCGGTGGGTCCTGGGTTCCTCCTGGTGCAGTGGGTCCTGGGTTCCTCCTGGTGCAGTGGGTCCTGGGTTCCTCCTGGTGCAGTGGGTCCTGGGTTCCTCCTGGTGCACAGCAATGCCCGGCCTCATGTGGTGAGAGTATGCAGGCAGTTCCTGGTGGATGAAGGAATTGATACCATTGAATGGCCCCCACTGTTGCCTGACCTAAATGCAATAGAACACCTCTGGGATGTCATGTTTCCGTCCATCCGACACCAGCAGGTTGCACAATATTTAGTAGCCAGGAAATGTCACAGATGGACTTTTTGCACAGGTGACCACCTATCATGGGACCACGCTTGGAGTCACTGAGCTCCTGACAGCGACCCATTCTTTCACCAATGTTTGTAGAAGCAGTCTGCATGCCTAGGGGCTTGTTTGTATACACCTGTGTCCATGGAGGGGATTGGAACACATGAATCACATGATTGGGAGGGGATTGGTACACTGGAATCACATGATATAGAGGGGATTGGAACACCTGAATCACATGATAGGGAGGGGATTGTAACGCCTGAATCACATGATAGGGAGGGGATTGGAACGCCTTAATCACATGATTGGGAGGGGATTGGAACGCCTGAATCACATGATTGAGAGGGGATTGGAACGCCTGAATCACATGATAGGGAGAGGACTGTAACGCCTGAATCACATGATAGGGAGGGGATTGTGACGCCTGAATCACATGATAGGGAGGGGATTGTGACGCCTGAATCACATGATTGGGAGGGGATTGGAACACCTGAATCACATGATTAGGAGGGGATTAGGACGCCTGAATCACATGATTAGGAGGGGATTGGAACGCCTGAATCACATGATTAGGAGGGGATTGGAACGCCTGAATCACATGATTAGGAGGGGATTGGAACGCCTGAATCATATGATATGGAGGGGATTGGAACACCTGAATCACATGATTGGGAGGGGATTGAAACGCCTGAATCACATGATTGGGAGGGGATTGGAACACCTGTGTCAGGGCTCCCAGGTGTGACCAGAGATGTGTGACTGAAGCAGGGAAACGCAGACCTCAGATATGTTATAAACAATATAATTTATTAACACTAACAATACAAACATAAACGCAGTGCAATACTAAAACATAATACAGTGCAAACAAACCAAACCAAACCACCCACAGATAACAGTACATACAAGCAAGCGTCGTCAGGCAGGCCGGGTCAATATCAATAGGGCAGGTAGGTACAGGGGGAGCAAGCAGAGATTGGTCAGGGTCACAAGCCAGGGATCAGAACAGGTAGCAAGCAGCGTGGTACAGAGGGTCAGACAGAGGGATGGTCAGGAGCGAGCCGGGATCAGAGCAGGAGAAGTCAGCAGCGGTTCAGAAACAGGATGCAGGACAGAAACAGGATACAGGGCCCAGGACAAACACACACCAAGGCAGAGTCTGTGGGTCTGGCCATCCCTTAAATACCCCAGCATAATCAGTTACAGGTGTTAGCTGGCTGCAAAGTTGAGTCTCTGATTGTTGGGAACACCCGCTGGCCAGTCCTAGTACTGCAGATCAAAAGGCAGGTGAGTCCCACCATAGCTGGCCAGTCCATTCCTGACAGTACCCCCCCCTCAAGGAGCGGCCTCAGGACGCTCCAAACAGTCCTAGCTGGGAAAAATGTTCCACCGCCCGGGTCTGGTAACTGGCGGGATATCAAAGACTGGCACACCGGGCAGGACTCCGGGCAGCGGTACATCGGGCTGGACTCCGGGCAGAGGCACATCGGGCTGGACTCCGGGCAGAGGCACACCGGGCAGAGGCACACCGGGCAGAGGCACACCGGGCCGGACTCCGGGCAGAGGCACACCGGGCCGGACTCCGGGCAGAGGCACACCGGGCCGGACTCCGGGCAGAGGCACACCGGGCCGGACTCCGGGCAGAGGCACACCGGGCCGGACCCCGGGCAGAGGCACACCGGGCCGGACCCCGGGCAGAGGCACATCGGGCTACCAGGCGAAACAGCAGGCACCGGACCCCCAGGCGGAGCAACAGGTCTCGGGCCCCCAGACGAAGCGGCGGGCACCGAGTCACCAGGCACGACAGTGGGCATCGAGTCGTCTGGCGGAACAGTGGGCACCGAGTCGTCTGGCAAGACTGCGGGCACCGAGTCGTCTGGCAAGACTGCGGGCACCGAGTCGTCTGGCAAGACTGCGGGCACCGAGTTGTCGGGCTGAGGAGAGGCTTCAGGCTGAGGAGAGGCTTCAGGCTGAGGAGAGGCTTCAGGCTGAGGAGAGGCTTCAGGCTGAGGAGAGGCTTCCGGCTGAGGAGAGGCTTCCGGCTGAAGAGAGGCTTCCGGCTGAAGAGAGGCTTCCGGCTGAAGAGAGGCATCCGGCTGAAGAGAGGCATCCGGCTGAGGAGAGGCATCCGGCTGAAGAGAGGCTTCAGGCTGAGTCACGGAAGGCAGGTTCACCGGTTTGGATACTGGCAGGATGGTATTGGTTGGAAAGAATTTTCGCTTTTTTCTGGTTTTAACTACTGGAGCACTGCAAGTAAACGCAGGTCTGCAAACGAATGGAGCAGCTGGAGACAGAGAAAAACTGGAGGATGGAACAGGAGAGGGAGCAGTTGCTACAGAGGGCTTTTTTACAGGGTTAAAGGCAGGATAGGTGCAGCGAGTGGGAACAGGGTACTGACATGCGGTAGATAGCCAAGTATACTGGGCTGTAACTGGAGGAGCTGGTGGGAATACAGGAGTAGAGTTAGAAGCAGGACTGGGTTTTTGTAAGCTGACTGAGGCTGGGTGCAACAAGTCTGTCCATGTCTGCAGTAGGGGTTGAACAAAGCTGAGCTTACACAAAGCCTGTCTGGTCAATGACTGCACTGCGTTTATACAATCTCTTAGTGTCTGTGGTGAACATGTGGAATAACGCTCCAGAAAGTAACCCACATCATCCTCTAATAACCACACCAGGGACTCTACCTGGTCTGCACTAAATGGCGGCAAAAATTCATCCCTGCATTCGGGGGAACCAGATGAAACCAACTCAACACAAACCTGAATCAATGGCTGCACCATAGAGAAATCTGTGCCCTGATCTACTAGAACATGAGCGAGCCGTATACATTCTAGCAGTTCATCCCGGGGATACTCCTTCAGAGTCTGATAAGCATACTCCCTGTCATCAAGCACTAGCAGAGATAAATACTCAACCTCATCCAGATCCATCCTTCCCATCAACAAGCCAAGATGGCTTCCCTGTGCAGCCACTTCTGGTCAGGATTGGCCTTGGTGTAATGTCAGGGCTCCCAGGTGTGACCAGAGATGTGTGACTGACGCAGGGAAATGCAGACCTCAGATATGTTATAAACAATATAATTTATTAACACTAACAATACAAACATAAACGCAGTGCAATACTAAAACATAATACAGTGCAAACAAACCAAACCAAACACCCACAGATAACAGTACATACAATGCAAGCGTCGTCAGGCAGGCCGGGTCAATATCAATAGGGCAGGTAGGTACAGGGGGAGCAAGCGGAGATTGGTCAGGGTCACAAGCCAGGGATCAGAACAGGTAGCAAGCAGCGTGGTACAGAGGGTCAGACAGAGGGATGGTCAGGAGCGAGCCGGGATCAGAGCAGGAGAAGTCAGCAGCGGTTCAGAAACAGGATGCAGGACAGAAACAGGATACAGGGCCCAGGACAAACACACACCAAGGCAGAGTCTGTGGGTCTGGCCATCCCTTAAATACCCCAGCATAATCAGTTACAGGTGTTAGCTGGCTGCAAAGTTGAGTCTCTGATTGCTGGGAACACCCGCTGGCCAGCCCTGGTACTGCAGATCAAAAGGCTGGTGAGTCCCACCATAGCTGGCCAGTCCATTCCTGACAACCTGAATCACATGATTGGGAGGGCGGGGCCAATACTTTTGGAAATACAGTGTATTTTTTACTTCTATAATCTTATATATTATGAAATTTAATAACTTGTTAAAATAATTGTTTTAAAAAAATGTTAAATACGATTATTATAGTTTAATTATTGACTATTATAGATTTTGAGATCTTAGGAATTAATGTGGAATCTGGGTTTAGCGTATCAGTAATTACACCAGCAATGTGCGCTTGTTTACAGAAAAGGAAGCAATCACAACATCACATTTTGGTTGTTAAAAAAAGAAAAAGAACAATTACAATTCACTTTAAAAGTAAACAACAAATAGTTGAATCACTAAAAGAAACACATTTGCAGTGTTGAGTTTATTGTGCTTTACAGAAACAGAACTCTTATTTTCTGCAATCAACAAACTTCCGGAAAAAGTCAAAGTGTTAGTAAAATATCGCACAGCCTTTAGAAAGCAGAGAGGCCGCCATCTCACCTCTGCTTCACACACAAGTCAAATAAAAAAAAAAAAAAAAACAGGAGAATCATAAGAATGTAACAGAATCATGAAACCCCTGACATTGCTCAGCGACTCTTAAATCGGACCCTTAAAGTGTTACTAAACCCACAACAGTCCAATCAGTCTGTAGATGCAGTAAAGCATTCTTGATATACGCACTGTGGAACCTAAGGGGTTAATCCTCTGCACGGTGTAAAAAGGCTGTTTGATCCTGTCATCTCGGATCTTCCCCTTCTTCCAGTGTCCCACTCTTATCGCCCGATAAGACATATCATGTGGAGACACTCTGCACTTGCTCAGTGTGGTGTGTATTGTTAGAGAAGTTGTTTTTTTTTTCTTGGGAGTGTGCATGTGATCAACACAGGGCCAATCTGCAGGGTCCAGGGAGACCAGATATAGTGAATGCAGGGTCCAGGGAGACCAGATATAGTGAATGCAGGGCCCAGGGAGAGCGGATATAGTGAATGCGGGGTCCGGGGAGAGCGGATATAGTGAATGCGGGGTCCGGGGACAGCGGATATAGTGAATGCGGGGTCCGGGGAGAGTGGATATAGTGAATGCAGGGTCCGGGGAGAGCGGATATAGTGAATGCAGGGTCCAGTGAGACCGGATATAGTGAATGTGGGGCTCGGGGAGAGCGGATATAGTGAATGCGGGGTCCGGGGAGAGTGGATATAGTGAATGCAGGGTCCAGGGAGAGCGGATATAGTGAATGCAGGGTCCAGTGAGACCAGATATAGTGAATGCGGGGCTCGGGGAGAGCGGATATAGTGAATGCAGGGTCCGGGGAGAGCGGATATAGTGAATGCGGGGTCCAGTGAGACCGGATATAGTGAATGCGGGGCCCGGGGAGAGCGGATATAGTGAATGCAGGGTCCGAGGAGACCAGATATAGTGAATGCGGGGCCTGGGGAGAGCGGATATAGTGAATGCAGGGTCCAGGGAGACCAGATATAGTGAATACGGGGTCCGGGGAGAGCGGATATAGTGAATTCAGGGTCCGGGGAGAGCGGATATAGTGAATGCAGGGTCCGGGGAGAGTGGATACAGTGAATTCAGGGTCCGGAGAGAGTGGCTACAGTGAATGCAGGGTCCGGAGAGAGTGGATACAGTGAATGCGGGGTCCAGGGAGACCGGATACAGTGAATGCGGGGTCCGGGGAGAGTGGATATAGTGAATGCGGGGTCCGGGGAGAGTGGATATAGTGAATGCATAGTGAAGTGGTGGCGGAGGGTGTTGGAGGTAGTGGCGGAGGGTGTTGGCGGTGGTGGTGGAGGGAGGCGGAAGATGTTGGCGGTGGTGGCGGAGGGTGTTGGCGGTGGTGGCAGAGGGTGTTGGCGGTGGTGGCAGAGGGTGTTGGCGGTGGTGGCAGAGGGTGTTGGCGGTGGTGGCGGAGGGTGTTGGCAGTGGTGGCAGAGGGTGTTGGCAGTGGTGGCAGAGGGTGTTGGCAGTGGTGGCGGAGGGTGATAGCGGAGGGTGTTGGCGGTGGTGGCAGAGGGTGGTGGCGATGGGGTGGAGTGGATGGCAGGTGATCAGGTGTTGGCGGCTGGGGTGATTGCGGGCGGCAGTGGCAGAGGGTAGTAGCGATGGGGGGTACCTAATTCTTCTGTTTCCTAGGGCAGCACAAGAAATGAATACACCCCTGCTCACAAAGCTGAAAGATATGAAAGCGTAAAACGTCACAAGACACATCCAATCCAGGAACTGCATGACCTGAACACTGTGTTTGCGAGCTGACGCGCTTCAAGGGCGCGTCCCCTTCCTCGGAGCCGTACAACACAGAATGACTGACATAAAGCAAAATCATTAGATAAATCTACCTTTGTAAAAGTAAAGAACATTATCAGGTGTGAAAGAAAGTCACATACAGTATATAAATATAATAGTATATAATAGTATATATACAAATATATACTATATATATATATACTGTATACACACACACACTCATATATACATATAATAGTGTATATACTGTACATTGCTCATTCATCTTAAAAATTTGTATTACGTGACTTGCATCATATAAAAGAACATACATAAAAATACAAATAGCTATACAATAGCAATACATCTATAAACAAATGAACAATTGGATGCTACATAAAGTAAAAACCTCTTCTGAGGACCTGCATGGTGGATATTTTTGTAATTAAAATAAAAATACTCTCAATTAATGATAAAATACCATAGGTTATATTTGCAATATACAATCATATAAAAATAACAACAATAAATAAAACAATAACAGTAATTGTGATCGGATGTTACATAAAGTAAAAACCTCTTCTGAGGACACCACATGATGGATATTTTTTCAATAAAAAAAAAATAATACTCTTAATTATTATTATTATTATACAGGGTTTATATGACGCCAACAGTTTGCTCAGCACTTTACAAAATAAATTAGACAATACAGCAATGATACAGTTCAATACAAGAGGGTTAGGAGGGCCCTGATCCTGGGAGTTAATTAATGATAAAATACCATATAAAACCATAGGTTGTTATTTGAGATATACAATCATCTAAAAATAATAATTATAAATAAAATAAAAAACAGTATTTGTTATTGCATGTTACATAAAGTAAAAACCTCTTCTGAAGACCCTACATGTTGGATATTTTTTCAATAAAAAAAAATACTCTTAAATAATGATAAAATACCATATAAAATCATAGGTTATATTTGAGATATACAATCATATAAAAATAACAATAATAAATAAAACAATAGAAGTAATTGTTTTTGGATGTTACATAAAGTAAATACCTCTTCTGAGGACCCCACATGATGGATATTTTTTCAATTAAAAAAAAATAATACTCTTTTTTATTATTATTATTATTATTATTATTATACAGGATTTATGGCGCCAACAGTTTGCTCAGCGCTTTACAATATAATGGGAGACAATACAGCAACAATACAGTTCAATACAAGAGGGTTAGGAGGGCCCTGATCCTTGGAGCTAATTAATGATAAAATACCATTTAAAACCATAGGTTATATTTGAGATATACAATCATCTATAAATAATAATTATAAATAAAACAATAACAGTATTTGTTATTGGATGTTGCATAAAGTAAAAACCTCTTCTGAAGACCCCACATGATGGATATTTTTTCAATAATAAAAAAAATACTCTCAATTAATGATAAAATACCATATAATATCATAGTTTATATTTGAGATTTACAATCATATAAAATAACAATAATAAATAAAGCAATGGAAGTAATTGTTATTGGATGTTCCATAAATGGTCTTCTGAGGACACCACATGATGGATATTTTTTCAATTAAAAAAAAATAATACTCTTAATTATTATTATTATTAAACAGGATTTATATAGTGCCAACAGTTTGCCCAGCAATTTACAAAATAAATTAGACAATACAGCAATGATACAGTTCAATACAAGAGGGTTAGGAGGGCCCTGCTCCTTGGAGCTAATTAATGATAAAATACCATATAAAACCATAGGTTATATTTGAGATATACAATCATATAAAAATAACAATAATAAATAAAACAATAACTGTATTTGTTATTGGATGTTACATAAAGTAAAAAGCTCTTCTGAGGACCCCACACGATGGATAGTTTTTCAATTAAAAAAAATAATAATCTCAATTAATGATAAAATACCATATAAAACGATAGGTTATATTTAAGATATACAATCATCTAAAAATAACAATAATAAATAAAACAATAGAAGTATTTGTTATTGGATGTTACATAAATGGTCTTCTGAGGACCCCACATGATGGATATTTTTTCAATAAAAAAAAAAATACTCTTAATTAATGATAAAATACCATATAAAACCATAGGTTCTATTTGAGATATACAATCATCTAAAAATAACAATAATAAATAAAACAATAACTGTATTTGTTATTGGATGTTACATAAAGTAAAAAGCTCTTCTGAGGACCCCACACGATGGATAGTTTTTCAATTAAAAAAAAAAAAAAAATCTCAATTAATGATAAAATACCATATAAAACCATAGGTTCTATTTGAGATATACAATCATCTAAAAATAACAATAATAAATAAAACAATAGAGGTATTTGCTATTGGATGTTACATAAATGGTCTTCTGAGGACCCCACATGATGGATAGTTTTTAAATTTAAATAAATAAATAAAACAATAACAGTAATTGTAGGATGGGGACAATCATTGTATGATCAAATCAAATAATGACGAAGTGGAACTAATGCCCTGGAATGCATGCGATGGATCGTATTCATACTTGACTATAGAGTGAGGATATTAAGGGAATAAGATGAACGAATTACGTGAACAATGACCTCGAATGCCTCGATAAGAGAAACGTAACTGGCAGCAAATTGTAGTAAAAATGTAAGGTTGTCAAATTTTCTATTGTAACCTTGGTGCAAATTGATAACAGATAAGAGATTCTGTACCTTGTGCAGGTGGTGATAGAAGAAAATACTGGACAATAGAAAATGATTGCCAAATGTCTATCTCAACAAAGTGAGCAAAAGTGGCCATCTGCATTATATTGCTGTCACATCCTTCTTTTGATAGTGGAAAAATTGGGTGATTTCGTAATGCCTAATAATATCCTTCCTAGAAACCCCTAGATGATAGGCAGGTCGAACGATTGTACCAGATGGATTACTCTGGCTAACTATTCTTCTTAGACCCCTCTAGATGATAGATAGTTTAGAAGATTGTACCGGATTGATTACTCTGGTTGAATGTCCTTCTCAGAAACCTCTAGTTGATAGACGGTTATGAAGATTGCACCATATGCACTGGACCACTCCGGCTGATCGTTGTCATTTTTGCTAGGTGTTTAGTAGATCTTGGTTGCTGCAGCCTCTGCAACAGTCTTTCTCTGCCTTTTTACCATGGAGGATACCTTAAATTAACATTCTGGTCTCAGGGAACCCTTGATAATAATTAATCAATCCGCAGCTCACTGTACATTAGTGCCATGGTCACTGGGAAGGATGCTCTTCACATTTGTGGTCATTTGGAAGAATCCTCCTTACAGAGAGTCAAAAAAGATCAGTGTTGTCAGTGGTTAGTTACTGTATCTAAGAGGCAGTAATTGTTCAAGAAACCTCTATCAAGCTCTAGAGCAGTGGTTCTCAACCTGTGGGTCGCGACCCCTTTGGGGGTCGAACTACCCTTTCACAGGGGTCCCCTAAGACCATCAGAAAACACATATTTCCGATGTGTAAAGAGCAGCTACTGTGTTGAAAGCAGCTACTCTGTTAAAAGCAGCTACTGTGTTGAAAGCAGCAGTATTGGAGGTAAAACGACACTCATGAATTATAATTACTGGGTAAATAATTTTATGGTTGGGGGTCACCACAACATGAGGAACTGTATTAAAGGGTCGTGGCATTAGGAAGGTTGAGAACCACTGCTCTAGAGGAACCTTAGGTTTCTACGGAACCCTGGTTGAGAAAGAATTCTGTACAAGGAGCAAGAGAACTGGTAAGGGGTGAGGGAGCAACTGGGCAAACTGGGCAAAAAGAAATACTTTTTTTTTCAGATTCAAATGTACAGCAAGGATGGTAAATACATTTTTGTAAATATATATTTCTAATAATTCAAATTCAAAGCACTTAGGAGGCAATCCAACCATCTTTGGCACACTCAATTGAGCCGAAATGCCTACCAGCATTCAAGGAACCTCTATCAAGCTCTAGAGGAACCTTAGGTTTCTATGGAACACTGGTTGAGAAAGAATGCTGTACAAGGAACAAGAGAACTGGTAAGGGGTGAGGAAGTGACTGGGCAAACCATCTTCAATGAGTTGAATGGTACTAATAACTACTACTCTTTGCCATCAGGTGCATTGGTTCACAATTGGCAATCCATGCTGGACTTCCACTTATACTTAATACTTCTTTTTTTTCAAATTCGAATGTACAGTAATGAGGGTAAATATATTTTTTTAAATGTATATTTCTAATAATTCAAACTGAAAGCACTTAGGAGGTAAGCCAACCGTCTTTGGCACATTCAATTGAGCCAATATGCCTACCAGCATGCCTTCGGAGTGTAGGAACAAACCAATGCAATCGCAGAAAAAAAACACTCAAGCTCAATGCTTCCTGGTTAGAGCTGGTGCCGGAGAGGCAGAAATTGTTCAAGGAACCCTTAGCAAGCACTAGAGGAACCCTGGTTGAGAAAGAATTCTGTACAAGGAGCAAGAGAACTGGTAAGGGGTGAGGAAGCAACTGGGCAAACTGGGCAAAAAGAAATACTTTTTTTTCAGATTCGAATGTACAGCAAGGATGGTAAATACATTTTTGTAAATATATACTTCTAATAATTCAAATTCAAAGCACTTAGGAGGCAAGCCAACCATCTTTGGCACACTCAATTGAGCCGAAATGCCTACCAGCATTCAATGAACCTCTATCAAGCTCTAGAGGAACCTTAGGTTTCTACGGAACACTGGTTGAGAAAGAATGCTGTACAAGGAACAAGAGAACTGGTAAGGGGTGAGGAAGTGACTGGGCAAACCATCTTCAATGAGCTGAATGGTACTAACAACTACTACTCTTTGCCAGTTCATCAGGTGCATTGGTTCACAATTGGCAATCCATACTGGACTTCCACTTACTGTATATTTAATACTTTTTTTTCAGATTCAAATGTACAGTAATGAGGGTAAATATATTTTTGGAAATGTATATTTCTAATAATTCAAAGTCAAAAGCACTTAGGAGGTAAGCCAACCATCTTTGGCACGCTCAATTGAGCCAATATGCCTACCAGCATGTCTTCGGAGTGTAGGAACAAACCAACGCAGAAAAAAAAACACTCAAGCTCAATGTATCCTGGTCAGAGCTGGTACCAGAGAGGCAGAAATTGTTCAAGGAACCCTTAGCAAGCTCTAGAGGAACCTTAGGTTTCTACAAAACCCTGGTTTAGAAAGAATGCTGTACAAGGAGCAAGAGAACTGGTAAGGGGTGAGGAAGCGACTGGACAAACCATCTTCAATTAGCTGAATGGTACTAACAACTACTACTCTTTGCCAGTTCATCAGATGCATTGGTTCACAATTGGCAATCCATACTGGACTTCCTCTTATACTTTATACTTTTTTTTCAGATTTGAATATACAGTAATGAGGGTAAATATATTTTTGTAAATGTATATTTCTAATAATCCATACTCAAGGCACTTAGGAGGTAAGCGAACCATCTTTGGCACACTCAATTGCATCCTGGTCACAGCTGGTGCCAGAAATTGCTAAAGGAACCTCTATCAAGCTCTAGAGGAACTTTAGGTTTCTACGGAACCCTGGTTGAGAAAGAATGAGGGTAAATATATTTGTTGTAAATGTATATTTCTAATAATTCAAACTCAAAGCCAACCGTCTTTGGCATGCTCCGTTGAGACAATATGCCAATATGCCTACCAGCATGCCATTGGAGTGCAGGAAAAAACCAATGCAATCGCAAAAAAAAAACTCAAGCTCATTGCATTGTCCTGGCCAGAGCTGGTGCCAGGGACAATAGAATTGCAAGGTAGAAATGCTAACCACTAAGCCACTATGCTGCCTAGGTTTTATAGAGTTTCTATAGCTCTACGTCTTCAATGGGATAGCTTTCTGACCACCATTACCTGGACTGGTGTCAGAGCTTAACTACCAATCACGGACCCAACAATACAAAATTGACAGAGGTTCTCATTCTTCCCAATCCTATTAAAAAGGTTGTATTGCTGGCAATGCCTCTTTGGCACTTCCTATTCTGTCTAAAACCCAACAAAGAAGCAAAGATGGCAATGCTCCTCAATGGGAGCAGGAAAACTTGAAGGATGTTTTGGGTGGAGTTTGACATGAAAAACCAGTATGGATTGAAACAAGCAAGATGTCCTGTTTCCAATCCATGCCAATCCATGCTGACCTTTTAAAACTGGAACAATTGGGGAGCTGGCCCATTTGCAAGTAACATGCCTAATATTAATATCAAATGTACCCAATATATCACTTTTTCTTATTGAGCAGCAAATATCCAACCATCCTAATGAAAAAATAGAGTGTCATATTAGTTTGTAAGATCCTACAAACCAAGAGTGCAAGTGGTTTAAGAATAGAGATATGGAGCAATGTTGGCTGATCAGATGGACCAAGGGTTGCCCTTGAGCGGTTAGTTGGCCAGCTCAGGGACCACCTAAAGACATTAGACTGCCACTCAATCTGGTACATGGAAATAGGAAGTTTCCCAACTGAATACATACCTAAAGGCTATGTTAACCTTTTCAAATAAATCTCACCTTCTCAGTGGTAATGCTATAGGCTGAGGGAAAGCGTGCTCCACATGGGTGGGTTTTGACCGAAGAGGGATTGCTTACGTGATGCTGAAGATAAGTGCTCAACATACGGAGCGTCCAGATCCTGCCCAGGACAGGGATAATCTTTTAGACCTCTTTCACACCATTGGCAGTGTCTGCCCTTGAGCGGTTAGTTGGCCAGCTCAGGAACCACCTAAAGACATTAGACTGCCACTCAATCTAGTACATGGAAATAGGAAGTTTCCCAACTGAATACATACCTAAAGGCTATGTTAACCTTTTCAAATAAATCTCACCTTCTCAGTGGTAATGCTATAGGCTGAGGGAAGGCGTGCTACGCATGGGTGGGTTTTGACCAAAGAGGGATTGCTTACGTGATGCTGAAGATAAGTGCTCAACATACGGAGCGTCCAGATCCTGCCCAGGACAGGGATGATCTTTTAGACCTCTTTCACACCATTGGCAGTGTCTGCCCTTGAGCGGTTAGTTGGCCAGCTCAGGGACCACCTAAAGACATTAGACTGCCACTCAATCTGGTACATGGCAATAGGAAGTTTCCCAACTGAATATGTACCTAAAGGATATGTTCACCTTTTCAAATAAATCTCACTTTTTCAGTGGTAATGCTATAGGCTGAAGGAGAGCGTGCTACACATGGGTGGGCTTTGACCGAAGAAGAGAGACTGCTTATGTGATGCTGAAGATAAGTGCTCAACATACGGAGTGTCCAGATCCTGTGCAGGACAGGGGTGATCTCTTAGACCTCTTTCACACCATTGGCAGTGTCTTCCCTTGAGCGGTTAGTTGGCCAGCTTGGGGATCACCTAAAGACATTAGACTGCTGCTCTTTCTGGTACATTGCGACAGGAAGTTTCCAAACTGAATACATACCTAAAGGCTATGTTCACCTCTTCAGATAAGTCTCACCTTCTCAGTGGTAATGCTATAGGCTGAAGGCGGGTGGGGTTTGATCAAAGAAGCGAGAATGCTTACGTGATGCTGAAGATAAGCGCTCAACATATAGAGCGTCCATATCCTGCACAGGACAGGGATGATCTCTTGAACCTCTTTCACACCATTGGCAGTGTCTACCACCCTCTGAAAAGTGGCCTGTAGACTTCAATGGGTGAGTTGAATGAGAGGCGCCAACTGTTAAAATTGCCCTTGCTGTGAATCAAAACATTATGATCATATCATGTGATCAGCACCCTCCAACTGCATATTATATTTTAGTTAGGCCACTGGAAAGGCAGTAAAATTGCGTCTCAACCGCCTATTTTTAACACCTTCTGGCAACCTCTATGCATGGGATAGTAGAAGTTTTTGGGACTTTGGGGATGGGACTTTGGGGATGCCGCTCATGTCCTACTGGTAAGACATTAAACCTAAGCACAATATTACAAAGCTGCACGTTATATTTAACACACCCAGTCCAGGGGCGGACTGACCATTCAGACACTTGGGCACTGCCCGAGGGCCCGGGGTCAGTAAGGGGCCCCATGAGATGCCCCTGGTACCTTTCATAAGCTTTTTTGGGTGTGGTTTGAGTGTGGATGAGGGCACAGGGGCCCCATGCTCCCCTATTGCCCGGGGGCCCCATGAGTTGTCAGTCCGCGCCTGACCCAGTCCATTAACTGTGCAGTGTATTTTATTGAAAGGCAAGCTTAGCCTTTAAAGACATTATTAAAGCTGAATATAGGTACAAATACTTTCCTCTATATTTTCCTCAATAGCCACAAAGGATATAAATCCACTTTTTGTGCACCAAACACACTTGAAAAAGTAGCAGTAATAAAATCACCGCGGTGTACATGGCCTGTGCAGAGAACAGTACTGTGGGAGAGGACATACAAGCTCCACCCACTACAGGCTGCCTGCAGAAACATACAGGAGGGGGCGGAGACAAGGACCAGTCTCTCTGCACAAGAAGAGAGAGCAGCAGTGAGCGGTCTTTATTACAGGAAGTTTCACTGGATTACTGCACAGATCTGGAAGAAATACACAAACTACACCAAGATCCAAGAAGAATACACATGACCAGGGGTTTTCTTCAGCAGGAACGCAGTCCTGGCACCTCCAGCACTGAATGTATGTAATGGCAAAGGGCTCTAGGGTTTGCTGCAGAGTCTGTCGCTGGAGGGATCTATTTTTGTCTGGAGGGGGGCTATTTCTGTTGGGGAGTCTCTTGTTGCTGGTGGGGGTTTTTTATGTTGCCGGTGGTGGATCTTAGGTTGCTGGGGGAGGTCACTTGTTTCTGGCAGGGATCTACTGTTGTGGGAGGGGTCTAGTGAAGCTGGCTGGAGATAAATCAGTTGTTGCTGCCATAGGTCTATTGTTGCTGAGGGGGGATTTTGTTGCAGGTGGTCCACTGTTGCTGGGGGGTTCTATTGTTACTGGAGGCTCTATTGTTGCTCGCTGCAGAGGATCTATTTTACTGCTTTTCTGGTTTTCATTAAGAGGTTACATATCAATTACTTAACACTACAAAATTATATTTGGTTCTATGTTCTCTAAGAGGGGGGGGGGTGCTGGGAGGTGGGTAGGGGGTGGAACCAAGGAACGTTGCTCAGAGGTGGGAAGGGGATGGAGACAAGGAACGTTACTCAGAGGTGGAAGGGGGTGGAGACAAGGAACGTTACTCAGAGGTGGGAAGGGGGTGGAGACAAGGAACGTTACTCAGAGGTGGGAAGGGGGTGGAGACAAGGAACGTTACTCAGAGGTGGGAAGGTGTGACATGGAAAGGGGAAGGCCCTGCACCTATTCTCGGAGAAAGGAAAGCCCTGCACATGACCAATGGGAATTGGATATATGCTGATTCCGGAGGTTCACCTTTAAATTCCTTTACATGCCAGTCCAAATTCTGCAAATGTTTGTTATTTCTGTGGCCCCCTCAGGTGGTCTCTGTCCGCCTTTTCCTGAGTCTTGCAAAATAGTAAAGCTGGCCATACACAAAAGCCAGATGTCTGTTTCTCTTCACTTCGTTGATCCCGAAATATGGATCTGGATGCACTTCAAAGCCTGAGAACATCTGACAGGTCCACTCGTCACCCCGCAGGAGCCCGATCATCAGGCTTGGCTTTATTTAGTGATTTCTAGTATAACATAAAACGGAATAATCATTAGGTAGTGAATTTGTGATTCAGCAAACATTCACTGCAAGTAAATCTTCCAGGTGTATGGGTTCTAACTACTTCACCTCTTTCCCTGTACGCCCCCTGTGGGCCAGGGCAGAGTTTTACATTTCCGCTATGGGCCTGTTTATTCGGCAATAACTTGGTCATTACTTAACCACTTGCCAACCGCGCTATAGCAGAACGTCATATGACGTCCTCCCAGAACAAGCCCTCCTTCACCCATAAATCAAAAGTGCCTCCTGTCCACCCCAAGCCTTTTCTTTTTTTTTTAGAAAAAGGGTTTGGTTTCTACTACAATACAGGTCATTGGGCTAGGCATGTATTGTGTCCGCTTTGCACCATGGGATATGTATGTCACATATATCAGGAGGCCTTACTTATTCATTCACAGAGGAGGAGGCGGATGGGCCTATTGGCATGTCATCTGGAGGCCCATCTGTTGAACCCGGGAACCCGTAAGAGCCGAAGGGCCTCTCGATGATGTCAAAAACAATGTGGCGGAGCAGGACAGAGCAGTGGCAGAGCATGAAAGGATCTCAGTGGGACAATGCTGAATCCACTGGATGGGTGAGTGTCAGATCCTACCTCCCGGTATGCGAGGGTAGAAGAAAAAAAGATGGAGGGGTTAGGTGAAGATCCACTATAACTTGTATTGACCTGTTCCTTCTATCTGCCTGTACTGACCTTGGATTGCACCACATCCACACTTCGACCTGCTCCTCTTACTCCAGATCTGCTTGCCTGATACTGACCCCGGCTTGAATTCTGACCTTACCCCTGCCATGGCAGTGTTCCGGCATCTTCTGTGCTTACCGGAGCACAGCTCCTTTCACTGCATACCTGCCTGCTCACCAGTCTTCTGATCCTGTGTTCACTGGTCACATGTATTACTCCACTAAGCGGTCTCCTGCCTGCCATCCTCCAAGTGGGGGGGGGGGGGGCACACATCTTTCTTGACCAGTGGCTCCTATCCAGTGCCAAGGTCATCTAGAGCCCAGGGCAAATGTGTCAAATTACACCCCCCCAAAGATGTATGAGCATTATGAGTCAGCAAAAATCCCCCCCCCCCCAGTAAAGTTGAGAAATAATTTACATGATTACCCCTAAGCATACATTTTCCCACCTCCCAGTAGAAATCTGCTGAATTCCCCCCTTCTCAGCTCATATCTATTCCTTTCCAATCCCCAGCTCAAATCCTCTCTCTCCCCATGTGCCTCCAGCACACCCCCCCCCCCCAAAAAAAAAAAAAATCCCCCTCCTAGCACAAATCCTCTACCCCTAATTTTTACTTCTGGAGGACAAATCCTCTCCCCCCACTCAAAATCAACCTCTCCCAGCACAAAGTCCACTCCCCAATCCCCCGTCCTAGCACAAAAATCACCTCCCCCCCTCAAAGTTCCCATCCTAGCACAAATACCCCCAAAACCATCTCTACTAGTACAAATCCCCCCCAAACAAATTTTCCCTCCTAGCATAAATCCTCTACCCCTAATTTTTACTTTTGGAGGATAAATCCTCATCCTCACTCCAAAATCCACCTTTCTCAGCACAAAGTCCACTCCTCAATCCCCCGTCCTAGAACAACCCCCCCCCCCCCAAAGTTTCGTCCTAGCACAAATACCCCCAAAACCATCTCTACTAGTACAAATCCCCCCCCCCCCAAAAAAAAAAAAATCCCCTCCTAGCACAAATCTCTTCCTCCTCTACCATATCACCTTTTTTAATACAGGCCTCCTAAATCCCCCCTCATAGCACAAATCATCTTACCCCCCTCCCAACATAAACCCCCTAAATCACCGTTGCTAGTACACCTGCCCAAATTTCACCTCCTAAAAACATTCTTACCCCCTGCTACCTCCCAAATTCCTCCTCCCAACACAAATCCCCTCTTCCAATCTCCTTGTGGTGCCCCTCCCCCCATCTCATAGTGCCCAGGGCAGCTTTCCCTCCTGCCCACCCCTTGTCCTGGCCCTGCTCTTATCCCTCGGCATGAGCATCTATCAGATGACTGAGGCTCGCATGCCACTCTGTGCCCTCTCATACCACTCTGTGCCCTCTCATGCCACTCTGTGCCCTCTCATGCCACTCTGTGCCCTCTCATACCACTCTGTGCCCCTCTCATACCACTCTGTGCCCTTGCATGCCACTCTGTGCCCTCTCATACCACTGTGTGCCCTTGCATGCCACTCTGTGCCCTCTCTTACCACTCAGTGCCTTTGCATGCCACTCTCTGTGCCTCTCATGCCACTCTGTGCCCTCTTATGCCACTCTGTGCCTCTCATATCACTCTGTGCCCTCTGATGCCACTCTGTGCCTCTCATGCCACTCTGTGCCCTCTTATGCCACTCTGTGCCTCTCATGCCACTCTGTGCCCTCTCATGCCACTCTGTGCCCTCTCATGCCACTCTGTGCCTCTCATGCCACTCTGTGCCCTCTCATGCCACTCTGTGCCCTCTTATACCACTCTGTGCCCTCTCATACCATGCTTTGCCCTCTCATACCACTCTGTGCTCTCTCATGCAACTCTGTGCCTCTCATACCACTCAGTGCCCTCGCATGCCACTCTGTGCCTCTCATACCACTCAGTGCCCTCTCATGCCACTCTGTGCCCTCTCATACCACTCAGTGCCCTCTCATGCCACTCTGTGCCCTCTCATACCACTCAGTGCCCTCTCATACCACTCAGTGCCCTCGCATGCCACTCTGTGCCCTCTCATACCACTCTGTGCCCTCGCATGCCACTCAGTGCTACCCATACACTGTAATCAGGGGTCCTCAGCTGGAGGTGTATGAGAGGCCATCCTCATCTAGGATCCCCTGCCAGGTATGTGACACCCAAACTATATTGATGGATGGGAGCGTTGCAGATGAGCCCCTACACCACAGGTGTCAAACACAAGGCCCGCGGGCCGAATCCGGCCCTCCAGGCCATTTCAAGTGGCCCTTGCACCTCTCCTGCAGGTACCCCCTTTTCTCCACCCCCACCTTGTCTCAGCAGTCGACAGCAGAGAGGAGAATAGAACTCCTCTGCCAAATCCTGCAGCTGCAGCACCCCCTCATCCCTGCCTCCCCTGGTCTCAGCATTCAGCAGACTCTGGTAACTGACTCCACTCCTCCGGTGGTCCTCCTTCAGACCCTGCACTTTCTGCTTTCCAGCTCTGCCCCCAATGGGGGGTGCATGGTAATGTTAGGGACGGTGTGGGATTCTTGACATCTGATGTAATGGGGGGTGGGGTGCTCTGGACATCTAGTCTTGCATACACAACCATAATGCTGCACCTCTCAGTGCAGCTGCAGCACCCCGTCATCCCTGCCTCCCCTTATCTCAGCATTCGGCAGACTCTGGTAACTGACTCCACTCCTCCCGTGGTCCTCCTCCAGACCCGGCACTTTCTGCTTTCCAGCTCTGCCCCCAAAGGGGGGTGCACGGTAATGTTAGGGAGGGTGTGGGATTCTTGACATCTGATCAGGGGCGGACTGACAACTCATGGGGCCCCCGGCAATAGGGGATCATGGGGCCCCTGTGTCCTTGCTCAAACTCAAAAAAGCCTATGAAAAAGGTACCAGGGGCATCTCATGGGGCCCCTACTTGACCCCGGGCCCTCGGGCAGTGCCCGAGTTTCCAAATGGTCAGTCCGCCCCTGCATCTGATGTAATGGGGGGTGGGGTGCTCTGGACATCTAATCTTACAGATACAACCATAATGCTGATGCGGCCCGCGATAGAATGGAGTTTGACACCCCTGCCCTACACTATAATTTACTTTATCAAGAACCTTTCTGGTCCGGGTGGTGAAATGTGCCGAAAGGACCCACCAAGCTGTACGAACCTCTACTTCCATATTATTCAGTCACTTCCCCTCTTCTTTAACAGTAAAAAAAGAAAATCAAAAAACAATAAAATAATTAAATATCTGCAGGTCTACTAGGCAAGAGGTTTTATTTCAGCACTTGATTAGGAAGCAGCCTGACGTCTGTGACACTACAGAGGAGGGGAGGCTTGCATTGAGTTGCAGCTCATACATCCTGGTCCTGGAGGGACATTCATTTACATGCTACTGAGCAGCTGAGAACCTTCAAGTGCAGCAATGGGAAAAAAACAGGAGCACCGAGCAAAGCATCCGACTACAGATTGTACCGAGGCTGAAAATCACATTCATTTCTTGTTGAGTTCAGACGTTACCGACGGCTCCGGACACATGATAAGATATGATGGAGGCCTTTTAAAAAGGGAAAGCTATTCACACATTTCTTGCATTTTTTTGTCTATAAACAGCCGGCTAGTTCAGGCTTAAAGTGAACCTGTACTCTGTTATAAGGCCCCCGCCATACTTGTGTTTGCGTCTTCATGCCCACATGGAAGAAAAATATATTTGAAATACATTTATAAAATATTCTTCCCAAATATATTGACATATATTTAAAATGCTACAATTTTGGTCTTATTCAATATATTAAAAAAAAAAAATAAAACAAATAAAAAAAGACAAATTAAAAAAAAAAAAATATATATATATATATATATATATACACATACACTGCATGTTGAAATTAATTTTTTATATATATATTAAAAAGTATATGAAAAATATTTTTATAATATATTTTTTAAATACTGCAATTTTGGCCTTGTGCAACATATTTTTAAAAAAAATAAAATAAATAATAAAAAAAAATATACACACGCACACACACACACTTACACTGCATGCTGAAATGAGTTTTTTTGTATATATTATTCAATATATTTAAAAAAATAAAACAATTAAAACAAATAAATAAATTATATATATATATATATATATATATATATATATATACACACACATATATATATATATATATATATATACACAAATAAAGAAAAAAATATATATATAAACATATACATACATACACTGCATGTTGAAATGACTTTTCTTATATATATATAGTACAAAACATATGAAAATTTGTTTTATAATATATTTTTTTCAATACTGGGCATATTCAACATATTAAAAAAAAAATAAAACAAATAAATAAATAATAATTAAAAAAAAATATATATATATATATATATATACACACATACACTGCATGTTGAAATTAATTTTTTATATATATATTAAAAAGTATATGAAAAATATTTTTATAATATATTTTTTAAATACTGCAATTTTGGCCTTGTGCAACATATTTTTAAAAAAAATAAAATAAATAATAAAAAAAAATATACACACGCACACACACACACTTACACTGCATGCTGAAATGAGTTTTTTTGTATATATTATTCAATATATTTAAAAAAATAAAACAATTAAAACAAATAAATAAATTATATATATATATATATATATATATATATATATATATATACACACAAATAAAGAAAAAAATATATATATAAACATATACATACATACACTGCATGTTGAAATGACTTTTCTTATATATATATAGTACAAAACATATGAAAATTTGTTTTATAATATATTTTTTTCAATACTGGGCATATTCAACATATTAAAAAAAAAATAAAACAAATAAATAAATAATAATTAAAAAAAAAAAAAAAATATATATATATATATATAATTTATATATATATATACATACACATACACTGCATGTTGAAATTAGTTTTTAATATATATATTACAAAATATATGAAAAATATTTTTTAAATAGATTTTTTTAAAATACATTCTTCAGATTTTTTTTTTAACATGTAAGAAAGTCATTTTAACATATTTTTTTACATATATTTGTAAATGCATTCCAGAAATGTAGATTAAATGTATTTTTATAGACATACAGTATATTTGAAAATGTATTTTTAAAAATAGTTTTTGTATATTTTGTAATAAAAAAGCATTTCAAAATACAGTATATACAGTGAAGGAAATGTGTATTTGCTCCCCTGCTGATGTTGAAGGTTCGCCCCTCACAAAGAAATGATCGGTCTAAACATCGAATGTTCGGTGTAACACTGAGAGACAGAATACAACAACAAATTCAGCAGAAATGCGTCTAACAAATGATGACTAATCTGCATGTTCATGAGGGAAATAAGGATTGGATCCCCTATCATTCAGCAGGATTTCTGGCTCCCAGGTGTCTTTCATACAGGTAACAAGCTGAGATTAGAAGCAGTCTCTTAAAGGGAGTGCTGCTAATCTCATTGTGTTACCTGTATAAAAGACACCTGTCCACAGGAGCCATCAAACCATCAGATTCCAAACTCTCCACCATGGCAAAGACCAACGAGCTGTCCAAGGATGTCAGGGACAAGATTGTAGACCTACATAACAATTTTAACATACAAAAAAGTCATTTTAACATATGTTTTTATATATATTTGTAAATGCAATTTCAAAAATGTAGATTAATATGTATTTTTAAAGACATACAGTATATTGAAAATGTATTTTTAAAAATATGTTGTAATATATAAAAAAAAGCATTTCAAAATACAGTATATACAGTGGGGATCGAAAGTTTGGGCACCCCAGCTAAAAATTTGTATTAATGTGCATAACGAAGCCAAGGAAAGATGGAAAAATCTCCAAAAGGCATCAAATTACAGATTAGACATTCTTATAATATATCAACAAAAGTTAGGTTTTATTTCCATCATTTACACTTTCAAAATAACAGAAAACAAAAAAATGGCGTCTGCAAAAGTTTGGGCACCCTGCAGAGTTAATATCTTGTACTGCCCCCTTTGGCAAGTATCACAGCTTGTAAATGCTTTTTGTAGCCAGCCATGAGTCTTTCAATTCTTGTTTGAGGTATCTTTGCCCATTCTTCCTTACAAAAGTCTTCCAGTTCTTTGAGATTTCTGGGCTGTCTGTCACGCACTGCTCTTTTAAGATCTATCCATAGATTTTCAATTATGTTGAGGTCAGGAGATTGTGAAGGCCATGGCAAAACCTTCAGTTTACGCCTCTTGATGTAATCCCCCGTGGATTTCGAGGTGTGTTTAGGATCATTATCCATTTGTAGAAGCCATCCTCTCTTTAACTTCAGCTTTTTCACAGATGGCATCAAGTTACCATCCAAAATTTGCTGAAATTTTATTGAATCCATTTTTCCTTCTACTCGTGAGATGTTCCCTGTGCCACTGGCTGCAACACAACCCCAAAGCATGATTGATCCAACCCCATGCTTAACAGTTGGACAGAGGTTCTTTTCATTAAATTCTGTGCCCCTTCTTCTCCAAACGTACCTTTGCTCATTCCGGCCAAAAAGTTCCATTTTAACCTCATCGGTCCACAGAACTTGTTTCCAAAATGCATCAGGCTTGTCTATATGTTCATTTGCAAAGTTCAAACGATGATTTTTGTGGTGAGGACGTAGAAGAGGTTTTCTTCTGATAACTCTTCCATGAAGACCATATTTCTACAAGTATCTCTTTATAGTGGAATAGTGTACCACAACTCCAGTGTCTGCCAGATCTTTCTGGAGGGATCGTGCAGTCAAACGTGGGTTTTGAATTGTTTTTCTCACAATCCTGCGAGCTGTTCTGTCTGATATTTTTCTTGGTCTTCTAGATCTTGTTTTAACTTCCACAGTTCCTGATGACTGTCATTTCTTAATTACATTCCGAACAGAGGATATTGACATCAGAAAACGCTTTGCTATCTTCTTATAGCCTTCTCCAGCTTTGTGAGCATCAACTATTTTCAGTTTCAGTTTTCTAGACAACTGCTTAGAAGAACCCATGGTGCTGATTGTTGGGGCAAGGTCAAATGAGTCTGGGCATTTAAAACCTTTGAGATTGACATCACCTGGTCTTCCCAGACGATGATTGAGAACAATCCATGACACTGGCAGGTCTCAGCTTTGCAAATGGGGCAGTGCATGCTATAAATTCTGCAGGGGGCCCAAACTTTTGCAGACGCCATTTTTTTGTTTTCTGTTATTTTGAAAGTGTAAATGATGGAAATAAAATCTAACTTTTGTTGACATATTATAAGAATATCTAATCTGTAATTTGATGCCTTTTGGAGATTTTTCCATTTTTCCTTGGCTTCTTTATGCACATTAATACAAATTTTTAGCTGGGGTGCCCAAACTTTCGATCCCCACTGTATATATAATTTATTTATTTATTTATTTATTTTAATATATTGAATACGGCCAAAATTGTAGTATTTCAAATATATGTCAATATATTTGATAAGAATATTTTGAAAGTATATATAAATTATTTTTCTTCCATGTGGGCAAGTCAATTCCCCCCCAATGTCAGAATTCCTACCGCAGTCCCTCTATAAGTCACTGATCGCCGCCATTACTAGTAACAAAAAAAAAAAATCCAGTATATATACCGCCATTTATAAATGCTATAACTTTCACATAAACCAATTAGTTTACACGTATTGGGATTTTTTTTCAGCAAAGACGCGTAGCAGAATACATTTTGGCCGAAATTTATGATGAAATTTAATTTTTTTAATTTTTTTTTTAAATAGCAAAAAGTCAAAAATATGTTTTTTTTTCTCAAAATTGTCTGTGTTTTTTTGTTTATAGCACGAAAAATAAAAAACGCACAGGCGATCAAATACCACCGAAAGAAAGCTCCCTCTGTGAGAAAAAAAGGACGTAACGTCCATTTGGGTGCAGCGTTGTACGACTGCGCAATTGTCAGTTAAAGTAATGCAGCACCGTATCCGAAAAAATGGCCTGGTCAGGAATGGGGGGGGAGGGATTCTCTGGAAGGTGAGGGGTTAACAACCCCCTCTGTTACTTACCTGACCAGATCAATATCCCAGGAGTTTCATTGACTTGATGCTAGACTCGGATTTAGAAGTCTTCCTTTCATTTTTTGGAGCCGTGTATATGTCTGCAGTCTCCCTTCAATGGTGAATTACCTCTCGACGTCTTGCCCTGTTCTCCAGTCTGCTGGCAGATTTCCTCTTCTCCTTGAAATAGTTACATAGTTAGTCTGCCTGAAAAAAGACAAAAGTCCATCCAGTTCAACCATTAAAAAAAAAAAAAAGTTATAATCCTACACCCACAGTTGATCCAGAGGAAGGAAAAAAAACCCAGCAAAGCACGATCCAATTTGCTCCTGCAGGGAAAAAAAATCCTTCCTGATCCCCCGAGAGGCAATCGGATATTCCCTGGATCAACTTTCCCTATAAATGTTATATCCAGTTATATTCTGTGTATCCAAGAAAGAATCCAGGACTTTCCTACAGCAATCCACTGAGCTGGCCACAACCAACTCTGGAGGGAGTCTATTCCACATTCTCACAGCTCTTACTGTGAAGAAACCTTTCCGTGTTTGGAGATTAAATCTCTCTGTGTCTCTATCTATCTCTCATAGTTACAGTGGGGCAAAAAAGTATTTAGTCAGCCACCAATTGTGCAAGTTCTCCCACTTACAAAGATGAGAGAGGCCTGTAATTGGCATCATAGGGAGACCTCAACTATGAGAGACAAAATGAGAAAACAAATCCAGACAATCACATTGGCTGATCTGGAAAGAATTTATTTGCAAATTATGGTGGAAAATAAGTATTTGGTGAATATGAAAAGTTCATGTCAATACTTTGTTATATATCCTTTGTTGGCAATGACAGAGGTCAGACGTTTCCTGGAAGTCTTCACAAGGTTGGCACACACTGTTGCTGGTATGTTGCCCATCCTCCATGCAGATCTCCTCTAGACCAGTGATGTTTTGGGGCTGTCGCTGGGCAACACGGACTTTCAACTCCCTCCAAAGGTTTTCTATGGGGTTGAGATCTAGAGACTGGCTAGGCCACTCCAGGACCTTGAAATGCTTCTTACGAAGCCACTCCTTTGATGCCCGGGCGGTATGTTTGGGATCCTTGTCATGTTGGAAGACCCAGCCACGTTTCATCTTCAATGCCCTTGCTGATGGAAGGAGGTTTGCACTCAAAATCTCACGATACATGGCCCCATTTATTCTGTCCTGTACATGGATCAGTCGCCCTGGTCCCTTTGCGGAGAAACAGCCCCAAAGCATGCTGTTGCCACACCCATGCTTCACAGTAGGTATGGTGTTCTTTGGATGCAACTCAGCATTCTCTCTCCTCCAAACACGACGAGTTGTGTTTCTACCAAACAGTTGTATTTTGGTTTCATCTGACCATATGACATTCTCCCAATCCTCTTCTGGATCATCCAAATGCTCTCTAGCAAACTTCAGACGGGCCCGACATGTACTGGCTTAAACAGGGGGACACGTCTGGCACTGCAGGATCTGAGTCCCTGGCGGCGTAGTGTGTTACTGATGGTAGCCTTTGTTACGTTGGTCCCAGCTCTCTGAAGGTCATTCACTAGGTCCCCCCGTGTGGTCCTGGGATTTTTGCTCACCGTTCTTGTGATCATTTTGACCCCACGGGGTGAGATCTTGCATGGAGCCCCAGATCGAGGGAGATTATCAGTGGTCTTGTATGTCTTCCATTTTCTAATTATTGCTCCCACAGTTGATTTCTTCACACCAAGCTGCTTGCCTATTGCAGATTCAGTCTTCCCAGCCTGGTGCAGGTCTACAACTTTGTTTCTGGTGTCCTTCGACAGCTCTTTGGTCTTCACCATAGTGGAGTTTGGAGTGTGACTGTTTGAGGTTGTGGACAGGTGTCTTTTATACTGATAACAAGTTCAAACAGGTGCCATTGATACAGGTAATGAGTGCAGGACAGAGGAGCCTCTTAAAGAAGAAGCTACAGGTCTGTGAGAGCCAGAAATCTTGCTTGTTTGTAGGTGACCAAATACTTATTTTCCACCATAATTTGCAAATAAATTCTTTCCAGATCAGCCAATGGGATTGTCTGGATTTGTTTTCTCATTTTGTCTCTCATAGTTGAGGTCTCCCTATGATGCCAATTACAGGCCTCTCATCTTTGTAAGCGGGAGAACTTGCACAATTGGTGGCGGACTAAATACTTTTTTGCCCCACTGTACATAGTGTCTCTTGCAGAGAGAGGGGAGCACACCGTACAATGTGACAGCAATACATAAGAATAAGAAGAAGGAAGCAGAAGAGGAAGAAGAAGAAGGAGGAGCAGGAGGAGGAAGAGTAAGAAAAGAACAAAGAAGAAGAAGAGGAAGAAGAAGTAGAAGGAGGAGAAGGAGGAGAAGGAGGAAGAGGAAGAAAAGAAGAAGAAGAAAGAAGGAGGAGGAAGAGAAAGTTAAGAAGAAGAAGAAAGAACAAGAATAAGAAGGAGGAGGAGGAAGAGGAAGAAAAGAAGAAGAAAGAAGAAGAAGAAGAAGGAGGAGGAGGAGGAGAAGGAGGAAGAGGAAGAAAAGAAGAAGAAAGAAAAAGAAGAAGAAGAAGGAGGAGGAGGAGAAGGAGGAAGAGGAAGAAAAGAAGAGGAAGAAAGAAGGAAGAGGAAGAAAAGAAGCAGAAGAAAGAAGAAGAAGAAGAAGAAGGAGGAGGAGAAGGAGGAAGAGGAAGAAAAGAAGAAGGAAAAAGAAGAAGAAGAAGGAGGAGGAGGAGAAGAAGGAAGAGGAAGAAAAGAAGAGGAAGAAAGAAGGAAGAGGAAGAAATGAAGCAGAAGAAAGAAGAAGAAGACGAAGAAGGAGGAGGAGAAGGAGGAAGAGGAAGAAAAGAAGCAGAAGAAAGAAGAAGAAGAAGAGGAAGGAGGAGGAGGAGGAGAAGGAGGAAGAGGAAGAAAAGAAGAAGAAGAAAGAAGGAGGAGGAGGAAGAGGAAGAAAAGAAGAAGAAGAAAAAAGAATTCCAGTCCGCTGTTATATTTTATATGAAAAAGTAGTTATTTGGATTACAGTGTTTTTATTTGGATACATTTGTTGCAGCCGCAAGACTTTTTCATATAAAATATGAAATCTTCTTCTTCTTGCAGGTCAAGGCTCATGCGCAAATTTTATATCGGTAAAACGATCAGCCGATTTGCCCATCATTGCCAGGGAAAAACAGCTGATCGTCAAAATCGGCCGCAAATTTTCCAACATGCCGATAAAAAAAATGTGCAAAACCCCAAAAAATGGCCGACCAATTAACCCACTAACAGTGCGAAAATCGGCCAATTTTCGACCCATCTATGGCCTGCTTTAGTCTGGCTGAAAAAAAGATCCCCCAAAAAGCAATCGGATATTCCCTGGATGAACTTTCCCTATAAATGTCATATCCAGTTATATTCTGTGTATCCAAGAAACAATCCAGGACTTTTTTGAAGCAAATATAACAACCTTTCTTCTTCTTTTTTTCTTCCCTCCGTAAACACAAATGAAATCTGTAAATCTATTATTACGAGCGCAATCAATTATCACAATACAAAGCGCAATTACTGACATATTTCAGCATTGTGAATAGTATCCTCATAAGAACCTCCTGGAACAGATTAATTAACTAACAAATTAATTTTCCGTAGATTCTCGCCGTGGCTCCTGTATAGCTGTGGGCTCGCTGTTTAACCAGATGAACTGCAGTTACGAGTTTCATTCAATCATTTATTTATCTGCTACAAAGTAAAGTCGGTCTCTCCGCATCCTGGGAACGCTTCGCTCTTTTTTTGCTCTGAAAGTTTGCTAAATCTTTTAATTGCATCTGAAGTCTGAGTCCAATCGTTGGAGCTGGAAAGCAACGTAGTATGAGCTCCGCAGACTCAATGTCTGCTCCACTCTGCTAAAGGAAAGAACAAAAAGAGCAAAAAGTATCAATATTTTTTTTTTTTGGCTGTTGTTGTTTGTTGATTTGCCGACCGGACAAATCCTGACGCTTCTCTTCTACGTGTAAAAACAAGATTTATTTGGAAAAAAATACACTTTTAGTTTTAGTGAACACAAACACAATAAAATATCATTTTTTTTTGGAAAATATAAAAGATGATGTTACAACGAGTAGATAGATACCAAACATGTCACGCTTTAAAATTTGTGCAAGCCCGTGGAAGGGCAACAAACTACGATACTTTAAAGTGTGACTAAACCCAGGACCCCGCATTCACTATATCTACTCTCCCCGGACCCCGCATTCACTATATCCGCTCTCCCCGGACCCCGCATTCACTATATCCGCTCTCCCCGGACCCCGCATTCACTATATCCGCTCTCCTCAGACCCCACATTCACTATATCCGCTCTCCCCGGACCCTGCATTCACTATATCCAGTCTCCCCGGACCCTGCATTCACTATATCCGGTCTCCTCAGACCCTGCATTCACTATATCCGCTCTCCCCGGACCCCGCATTCACTATATCCGCTCTCCCCGGACCCCGCATTCACTATATCCGCTCTCCCCGGACCCCGCATTCACTATATCCGCTCTCCCCGGACCCCGCATTCACTATATCCGCTCTCCCCGGACCCCGCATTCACTATATCCGCTCTCCTCAGACCCTGCATTCACTATATCCGCTCTCCCCGGACCCTGCATTCACTATATCCAGTCTCCCCGGACCCCGCATTCACTATATTCGCTCTCCCCAGACCCCGCATACACTATATCCGCTCTCCCTGGACCCCGCATTGACTACATCTGCTCTCCCCGGACCCTTCATTCACTGTATCCGCTCTCCCCGGACCCTTCATTCACTGTATCCGCTCTCCCCGGACCCCGCATTCACTATATCCGCTCTCCCCGGACCCTGCATTCACTATATCCTCTCTCCCCGGACCCCGCATTCACTATATCCGCTCTCCCCGGACCCCGCATTCACTATATCCGCTCTCCCCGGACCTCGCATTCACTATATCAGCTCTCCCCGGACCCCGCATTCACTATAGTCGCTCTCATCGGACCCCGCATTCACTATATCCGCTCTCCCCGGACCCCGCATTCACTCATTCCAGTCTCCCACTGTAGTAGCAATTTCCGCAAGATCAGGAAACCTCCGGACTCGGACTTCTGAAGGAAGCAACTGATTTATTAAAAACAGCGCTGTTAGCTTGTGCCCTCATCTGCTAAGTGAGAGAGAGTGAATAGTCACTCCAGAGAACACTCCTTCACTGCTCTAGAGTCCAGTGGCGGCATGCTTTACACCACGGCATCCGACGCTTTGCATTGCACTTGGTGATGGAAGGCTTGGATGCAGCTGCTCGGCCATGGAAACCCATTCCATGAAGCTCTCTACGCACTGTTGTTGGGCTCATCTGAAGGCCACACCAAGTTTGGAGGTCTTTAGCTATTGACTCTGCAGACAGTTGGTGACTTCTGCGCACTGTGTGCTTCAGCATGCGCTGACCCCGCCCTGTCATGTGACGTGGTCTACCACTTGGTGGCTGAGTGGCTGTTGTTCCCAGTGGCTTCCACTTTGTTATAATCCCACTAACAGTTGAGCGTGGAATATTTAGTAGCCAGGAAATGTCACAGATGGACCTATTGCATGGGGGGCCACCTATCACGGGACCACGCTTGGAGTCACTGAGCTCCTGAGAGCGACCCATTCTTTCACCAATGTTTGTAGAAGCAGTCTGCATGTCTAGGGGCTTGATTGTATACACCTGTGTCCATGGAGGGGATTGGGACACCTGAATCACATGATTGGGAGGGGATTGGAACACCTGAATCACATGATTGGGAGGGGATTGGAACACCTGAATCACATGATTGGGAGGGGATTGGAACACCTGAATCACATGATTTGGAGGGGATTGGAACACCTGAATCACATGGTTTGGAGGGGATTGGAACACCTGAATCACATGGTTTGGAGGGGATTGGAACACCTGAATCACATGGTTTGGAGGGCGGGGCCAATACTTTTGGCAATACAGTGGACATATATATATATATAATATTAGCACTACTGGGATAGATATCTCTCTGTTTTCTCTGAACTTTACATGTGTGAATCACACTGAGCCTTGTGTTTGGGAAAATGTTTGAGAAGAATTTGTTCTCAATAAAAAAAAAGTCATTATTTTCTTACTGTGTTGTTCGGAGCAAACAATCAGCAATTTCTTTGTTCTCAATCATAGTTCTCCTTGGCATTAAGTAAGTATTTTTTTTCCTCTCACTGTGTTGCCTATATCAGCCAATCAGTCATTTTCTTTCTCTCGCTGCGTATTCTTTTGTAACCATATAGCATTTCCCTTTAAATGTGGCAAAGAGCACTTTATTTTGCATGTCTTGTGTTATAATGAATATTGTATTAATTGTTATTATCGTCAGGTACTTTTAGAGTTGTTTTCTCCCCATATTTTTAGTTTTGATTCTTTTTTAACCCTCATAGAAGCTGGTTAATACTATTTCAAAAGTCCTTGTTCAGGCACTTCCTGTTATAGGGTGACAACGCATTGTGCCTGCATCCCATTTATGCTCCTGCATTGTCACCCGGATGGAGACCAGTCTACAAGCACACATTCAACGGGCTTGTTCCACTGTTGTCACCTGAGAAATGCTGTGCAGTCATCTCTGGGGTGCATATCCACTTGCCCTCCAGATGATTTACCCCCCCCCCCTTCCTGACCAGGCCATTTCTTGCAATACGGCGCTGCGTTACCCCTCCTGTATCATAACACAAATTGCTAAACAGCCAATCACATGGCAGCAACTCAATGCATTTAGGCATCTAGATGTGGTGAAGAAGACTTGCTTAAGTTCAAACCGAGCATCAGAATGGGGAAGAAAGGGAATTTAGGTGACTTTGAACGTGGCATGGTTGTTGGAGCCAGACGGGCTGGTCTGAGTATAAAAAAACTGCTGATCTCCTGGGATTTTCACGCACAACCATCTTTAGGGTTTACAGAGAATGGTCTGAAAAAGAGAAAATATCCTTAATGACGGAGAGTAAAATAAACCTCAAAGTGGTTCTAAAGGCTCAATGGTTTTTTTTACCTTTATGCATTGTATGTGTTTTTACCCCCTCCCCCTGCCCCCAACTCCCTTTAATACTTACCTGAGCCCCATCCCGATCCAGCGTTGTCCAGAAGAACCTCAGTTCTCCGAGGACTCTCACTCCTGATTGGCTGAGGCAGCAGCAGGAGCCATTGGGTCTGCCTGCTGTCAATCACAGCCAGTGAGCCAATCAGGAGAGGGAGGGTGCAGGGCCAAGTGAATGAATGGACACACAGAGCCACGGCTCTGGAGCGTGCCTGTTTGGGTGCCCCCATAGCAACCTGCTTGCTATGGGGGCAACCAACGGGAGGGAGGAGCCAGGAGTGCAGGTGGGGGACCAGAGAAGGGGACTGCTCTGTGCAAAATCACTGCCCGGAGCAGGTAAGTATGACATATTTGTTTTTTTTTTAAACGTGTTAGTTAAACTCTATGCATGATCACAACTACTTTGTTCATCCAGGTGGATTATACCACATCTGGAAATTCCATTTCATGGAAGTTGGTCTTTTTCCATGGGGGCCCATAGATGACTGGGCGCTCATACTAGCGATCAGGACCCGGGACTTCTGTTTCCGGGTCGCCTGATCGCTGTGACAGCCTCTGATTGGCTGTCTCAGTGATCAGTCACTGCGATTTGTTATTTTTGTGGGTCAGAGGCTTGTTAGAAGCCTGGGATGAGTCAGCCTGGAAGTGAAGTAGAGAGGTTACCCCAGGACAGGCTGGAAGGCTCCACAGGGCAGGGCTTCTGCTGGAAAATTCTGGAAGAGGGGCAGAGGAGAGCAAGATGTCTAGATTTGCACATATACAGGATCTTGGCCAACGGTGGCCAAGATCAACCCTTAAAACGAAGTTCCGCCCCTGCCACCTCCCCCCAAAAAATTTAAAGTCAGCAGCTACAAATACTGTAATATTGTAATATTAGGGCACTTACCTGTGCATGCATTCAGCAGTATCTTCACCCCAAGCCGGTTCTTCAATCGTCTGACTAAGGGACACCGGCATTGCAGCTTCACCGCCAGTTTCCTACTGCGCATGTGCTGTGCTTTGTGAATAAGCCAGAGTCCTCTGGGACCTTGGAAGTGTTCCAGAGGGCTAGGGAGGGAAGCCAAACTTTGGGCTCAGTTCGCCAATGTGACCTGAGCCAGATGTGGGAACAGGTGACTGTCAAAACCAGAAAAGCAGGGCTTCCACTTTTGGGTGAAACTCCACCTTAAATGTGACAGAGCCTGTGCAGCATTGGAGTTGTTGTGTTCGGGTGGAAGATGGACTGAGAGAAGGTGCTGGAGTGTGGAGTCTAGCAGGGGGTCCCAGGGAGAGGGGCCTACCTATAGGCTGGTACTGGATGGAAGGATCTCCACTTTATCACCATCTCCTTTAAATGTGGCAAAGCCTGTGCAGCATTGGAGTTGTTGTGTTTGGGTGGAAGATGGACTGAGAGAATGTGCTGGAGTGTGGAGCCTGGCAGGGGGTCCCAGGGAGAGGGGCCTACCTATAAGCTGGTACTGGATGGAAGGATCTTGACTTTATTACCATCTCCTTTAAATGTGGCAAAGCCTGTGAAGCATTGGAGTTGTTGTGTTTGGGTGGAAGATGGACTGAGAGAAGGTGCTGGAGTGTGGAGCCTGGCAGGGGGTCCCAGGGGGAGGGGCCTACCTATAAGCTGGTACTGGATGGAAGGATCTTGACTTTATTACCATCTCCTTTAAATGTGGCAAAGCCTGTGAAGCATTGGAGTTGTTGTGTTTGGGTGGAAGATGGACTGAGAGAAGGTGCTGGAGTGTGGAGCCTGTCAGGGGGCCCCAGGGAGAGGGACCTACCTATAAGCTAGTACTGGATGGAAAGATCTTCACTGTATCACCTTCTCCTTGGGAGGACATCCTATCAGCAGGGAAGGGGCCAGCCCAGCATAAGGCCTGAAAGCAGCTGCAACCCATCTAGCTAACAGGACAGGACAGTGTGAGTACCTCTATATCCCCTGGGCCAGAGAAGGGAGAGGGGGGTCAGGTGCAAGACCCAACTAGTTCTCATCTGGGATTACTTCATTGCAGATCTTGGAGTCCCTTTCCCAGGGATACCCTCAGAACAGGTGGGTGAAGAGGAGTTCATCTGGGGTCTGAAGAGGTACACCAAAGAGGACATCAGTGCTCCTTAAAAAGACAATTGCTACTTTTTGGTCCACATTTTTCATACTGTGTTTTGCTCAAAAGTTGTCCTCAAGTTTTACAGTTCCTTGGTCATCCCATACACCCCTAGACGCCATCCAAGTTGTTAACCCTTAATAAAAACAACAAAAACAAGCTCAAGAACTGTTTTACTGACTCTGTGTGTGTGAACATGTGGAAATTACGTGTTGCCTGGCCGTGGAGAGTTTAGGGGGACCAGGGGCAGACTGACCAATTGAGCACTCGGGCACTGCCCGAGGGCCCGGGGTTAGTAGGGGGCCCCATAAAATGCCCCTGGTACCTTTTATAGGCGTTTTTGGGTGTGTTTTGAGTGTGAGCAAAGACACAGGGGCCCCATGATCCCCAATTGCCCGGGGGCCCCATGAGTTGTCAATCTGCCGCTGAGGGGGACCCATCAAATTCAGTGGCCCTTAAGGGGGTGAGCGCTACGCAAGTCTTACTGCAATTGGACTGGCTGTGCCAAGCTGTGCCTCCCCACAAATTAAACACCATAAACATATATAAAAAAAAAACCTGCTATAGTATTATGCATAAAATGGTCCAGGTGTATGAATGATTAATAAAGGTTGGTAGACATCCCAGAATAATCTTCCTGATATACAGCAGATAAAATGGCTGTAAGCTATATAGAAAGATTTTTTTTCCAAGCTAAAAAGAGATAAAATATTAACAACAATGATAATGAACAGTTCTAGCAATGGGTCAGCCTGGGGGCCACATTTATACCGAGTTCAAAAGAAAAACAGCAATTTTGCTTTTTCTAGATTTCCACAATAATTCATGATCATAGTTTTTGGGGTACACTTAAGCCATCAAAGGTCTCTTTTGAAAAAAAAGTCTGGTGAAAACACGGGGGGTCAATGTGTAGCAATGCTGAAGGGAGTAATTAGACGCTCTACAGCAAGTGGCCCGCTCTCCTGTCACTCATTATGAGGTTTATCTTTGAAAAAAATACAATACGATATTTCCTTTTAGTAACTGATCCAATAATGAGTGACGGGGGCAGAGCATCTGCACCACCTCAAGAAATAATACACATTCAGGGCTGTTTTTAACCACCTAATACATACACTCACCGGCCACTTTATTAGATCCACCTTGCTAGTGCCAAAAAAATCTCCCACACACCTTGACACCACCACCACCAGCCTGAACCGTGGATACAAAGCAGGATGGATCCACCACACCATGACACAACCACCACCACCAGCCTGAACCGTTGATACAGGGCACAATGGATCCACCACACCATGACACCACCAGCCTGAACGTTGATACAAGGCATGATGGATCCACCACACCATGACACCACCAGCCTGAACCGTTGATACAAGGCACAATGGATCCACCACACCATCACACCACCACCACCAGCCTGAACCGTGGATACAAAGCAGGATGAATCCACCACACCATGACACAACCACCACCACCAGCCTGAACCATTGATACAAGGCACGATGGATCCACCACACCATGACACCACCACCACCAGCCTGAACCGTTGATACAAGGCACAATGGATCCACCACACCATGACACCACCACCACCAGCCTGAACTGTGGATACAAAACAGGATGGATCCAC
This sequence comes from Staurois parvus, assembly GCF_062004578.1. Classification (NCBI taxonomy): domain Eukaryota; kingdom Metazoa; phylum Chordata; class Amphibia; order Anura; family Ranidae; genus Staurois; species Staurois parvus. Next base: position 636,014 of record NW_028319654.1, read on the forward strand.
CATACCATGACACAACCACCACCAGCCTGAACGTTGATACAAGGCACGATGGATCCACCACACCATGACACCACCACCACCAGCCTGAACCATTGATACAAGGCACGATGGATCCACCTGTCAGGGTCCTGTTCACAGCAGGAGTTCTGGAAGATCTGGCATTCCTGCAAATACTCTACATGGCCGCAGAAGGACACATCAGCCTCAGTCTGGCCTTTATAAGGAGGCTTATCACTTCCTCTGGTTGCTGGATGATCTCTAGCTCCCCATGCCCTGTTCCTGGTTCCTGTGATTTTGACTTGTGATTTCCTGTTACATACTTGGCTTGCTCCTGGACCTGTCTACTCTGATTTACCCCTGATCTGACCTTGGCTTGGCTTATGGATACTCTCTCTCGCTCCTCTGTGTATGACCTCGGCTATCCCATCTGACTACGTCTGCTCTGATTCCCACCTGGTACCTGACCTTGGCTTGAACTGACCATCCAGTAAACATCCAAATCCTGGAAGGGCTTGCATACCACGCACAGGCTCCTCCTATCTCCGTGCTCTAGCTGTGCTTCTGAGTGGACCACCAACCAGCACTCCTACAGGCAACCTGTGCAACTTTGGGCCAGACTCCCGCTGTCCCACTCTAAGGGGAGTCCGGAACTTAGCTGCAAGGGAAGCCCTCTCTCTATTGGCCTCCATCACCAGGTACATGATACCACCAAACCATGACACCACCACCAGCCTGAAACATTGATACAAGGCAGGATGGACCCATGCTTTCATGTTGTTTATGTCAAATTCTGACCCTACGATCTGAATGTCTCAACTGAAATCAAGATTCATCAGACCAGGCAATGTTTTCCAATCTTTTATTGTCCAATTTTGCTGTTCTACTCAATGTCTTCACGACTGGGTGAGCTTCAAGTGCTTTTAATTCACAGAAGAATTTTTGTTTTCTCTTTCTTCGCCGATTTAGAAACGCACGCTCTTCGTGAATCGTAGAAATGGAATTGGTTCTTGGCAACGGAGCCTCAGCAGATGTCATCCCATGGCTTGCTTTACCTGGAGCAATCTGAATATTCCGTTGTTAAAATTAATTACAACGTAAAACGTAAGTTCAAAGCGTTCCCACAAATCTACTAATTACCAGGAAATAGGAACATAGCAGGCATTTTAAGAGCTAAAAGATTGCCGTCTGAAAACGAGGAAAAGATGGCTGCAACAATAATCTTCAACATTTATGGAATTAAAAGGGTCGATTTACTAAAACTGGACCAGCACCAGATTCTGAGTGCTCCAGTTTTAGCAAATCTCCCCCAGAGTGTATAGGGCAGCACAGTGGCTAAATAGTAAGCACTTCCACCTGGCAGTACTAGCGTCGTCGGTTCAAATCCCAATCATGGCACCACCTGCCTGGAGTTTGCATGTTCTCCCTGTGCCTGCGTGGGTTTCCTCCGGGTACTCCGTTTTCCTCCCACACTCCGAAGACATGCTGGTAGGTGAATTGGCACCTGTCTAAATTGTCCCTAGTATGTGTATGTATGAATGTGAGTTAGGGACCTTATATTGTACGCCCCTTGAGGGTTAGGGACTGATGTGAATGTACAATATATATGTAAAGTGCTGCATAAGTTGACAGCTCTATATAAGTACCTGAAATAAATAAATAATATTGCACTTGTAATTCATCTATCATGAATGCTGCTGCCAGACCTATCCACCTTACTAACCTTTCTGTATCTGCCATCCCTCTCTGCCAATCCCTCCACTGACCTCCACTCAGTGTCCTCCACCCCTCTCTGCCAATCCCTCCACCAACCTCCATTCAGTGTCCTCCACCCCTCTCTGCCAATCCCTCCACTGGCCTCCACTCAGTGTCCTCCACCCCTCTCTACCAATCCCTCCACTGGCTTCCACTCAGTGTCCTCCATCGCTCTCTGCCAATCCCTCATTGGCTTCCCATTGCCCAATGGATAAAATTCAAAATAACGTATAAAGCCATTTATAACTCTGCCCTAAATTACATCACCAATCTTTTCTCTAAATATCACCCAAACCATCCTCTCCGCTCCTCGCAAGACCTCTAGCTCCCTTGTCTCCTCTTCCCATGCTCGTCTCCAGGACTTTTCCAGAGCTTCCTCCATCCTCTGGAACTCTCTACCCCAATTTATCAGACTATCGCCTGCTCTGCTCACTTTTAGGCGATCTCTGAAAATCAATCTCTTCAGGGAAGCCTACCCTGCCCTCAGCTAATAATGGAATCTTCTGCTCCTACCAGTCCATCCCCCACAGTTACTACCTTTTGTACCACTAGCCCCTCCCTCCTAGATTGTAAGCTCCCAGGATCAGGCCCTCCTATCCCTCTTGTATTGAACTGTATTGTTGCTGTATTGTCTCCCGTTATATTGTAAAGCGCTGAGCAAACTGTTGGTGCCACAAATTCTGTATAACAATAATTTTAGTGCATTTTCTCCAGAAAAAATATGCCCATGATAAACAGTTGTACTAAAATTGTGCGACAGAAAAAAAAATAACATTTCATTCTACAGGACCTCTGCTTTCAGAAAGCATATATTTGTTTTTGGAGTTTTATGGTAGTTTCCTGAAAATGCTAATTTTAATATGTGTGTAGTAAATTTTTTTTTGAAAATTGCCCTGGTAGACAAGTGGTTAAAGTTAGGTACTGCACTTATTGGAAGTTCCTGGACCTGTCATTGTGGCTTCCACTTGTATTTATATAATGTATGCAATTGTCCTCTAACCTATCACGTACCTGGTGCTGGAGGCCAACAGAGAGAGAGGGCTTCCCTTGTGGCTAATTTCCAGATTCCCCTGAAGAAGGGACAGAAGGAGTCAGGTCCAAAGTAGCACGGGTCACCTGCAGGAGTGCATGTAGAGATGATCTGCCTGAGGATGATTGTCAGAGGTGCACCTGGGAGCACTGCGGGGGCCTTGAGAGATAGCAGGCCTTTAGCGTAGTAGAGGACAGAAGAGTAGCCGGTTTGGAGCCAGGGTCAGGTGCCAGGTGGAGATTAGATCAGATGTAGTCGCATGGATATTCGCAGTCATATACAGGAGAGCAAGCGTGAAGATCCATTAGCCAAGCCAGGGTCCTACACAAGAGAACAAGCGAAAAGATCAGTTAGCCAAGCCAATTCCTATGCAAGAGAGAAAGAAAGATGTGTTAGCTAAGCCATGGTCCTATGCAGGAGAGCAAGCGAGAAGATCCGTTAGCCAAGCCGGAGTCCTACACAAGAGAACAAGCGAGAAGATCAGTTAGCCAACCCAAGTCCTACACAGGAGAGAAATAAAGAATATCTGATAGCCAAACCAGGGTCCTACACAGGAGAGCAAGTGAAAAGATCCATTAGCCAAGCCGGGGTCCCATGCAGGAGCGCAAATGAGAAGATCAGTTTGCCAAGCTGGTGTCCTACGCTGGAGAGCAAGAGAGAAGATCTGTTTGCCAAACCAGGGTCCTTTGCAGGAGAGCAAGCAAAAAGATCTGTTAGCTAAGCCAGGGTCCTACACAGGAGAGGAAGCGAGAAGATCTGTTAGCCAAACCGAGGTCCTATGCAAAAATTACCAAAAATTATAATTTTTAAACCTGTTTTTTTTTACATTTTTATTTTATTTTTTTATATTATTATTTATGTTTTTTTTTTTTTTTTTTTTACATACTATAACCCTAGCAGTACAGTGTCACCATGGTGACACTGTACTACTTGTGGGTGGTGATGAATATATATATTTTTTTACACTGATTGCTTTTAAACCCATAAAGTCTGTAAAAGCAATCATTTCTCCTTCTCTCTGGCTGCATTCCTGCAGCCATTGAGAACTACTGTGTGAGCTGTGATTGGTCAAGGCTTGTCACATGCTACAAGGCTGTTGTGAAAAGCTCTGTACCATGTGACCTCTGTGATCATTCACAGATTTCATACGTAGTAAGCAATGATGTCACAAGTGACATCGTGCTTACTACTCTGCATGTGATCACTGATTGGCCAATCAGTGATCACATGATCGGGACCTCACACAGAGGTCCCGTATGACGATCGGTGTTCCACTGTGTCCGGAGGACACAGCGGGCACCAGATTGTGGTGTTGTGCGCTGCCAGGAAGCGTGCACAAGCAGGCCATTTATAAACGTCCACCCAACCCTGCACTGCCAACGTCTGGCTGTTTATATACAACGGCCGGAGGGGAAGTGGTTAAGTGTGCTGGGGACCTCCTTGCAGGGTCGGACCATTTGGAAACTCGGGCACTGCCCGAGGGCCCGGGGTCAGTAGGGGGCCCCATGGGATGCCCCTGGTACCTTTTTCATAGGCTTTTTTGAGTTTGGGCAAGGACACAGGGGCCCCATGATCCCCTATTGCCCGGGGGCCCCATGAGTTGTCAGTCCGCCCCTGCCTCCTTGTGTGGTTTTGTGTGTTGCCTTGCCCACTTGTCCACCAAGGTGTCCATCTCTCCCTTGTTTTTTAGCGTCACACAGATCAGAGCGGCTGCCATCGCTGCTTTTCATCTCCGAACCCGACATGCACTCCTTGAAACATCACATATTTTTGTCCTCGAGGGTTTTTTTTAAAATGCAATGTCCTTTTTTTGGGGCATCTGGTAATGAGGCGCAATCATGTGACAGCGAGCTTGACACAGTTTTACAGACAGAGCCACGCGGCTTCCTCGGGCCTCACGGTTGGACATCACAGCTCAGAGGGAGAAGCTTTGCTTTGCATTCGGCCACAAACAGAAGGAACGTGTCACTAGTAACTGGTTTGTCTTAATTAATGAAACTTCAAGTCTCGTTTTATTCTTCGGGGTTCATTCTGGAAAAGCTCAGATACATGAATAAGCTGGAGCAATTCTGTGCGGAGAACGTTTTGTTCTGCAGGCTCCCGTTGATGCGCGTCGGAGCTGTCGGGATCCGGAGGTCCGTGTAAAAAAAAAAAAAAGCCTTTTAGGAAAAATATTTTTTGGGTTTTAAAACAGTGTTGCTTCGGTTGAGTTCGGCTTCAATTATAATAAAGCTGCAAATTAAGACACATAAAAAAGTGACGGCAGAAATAGACCGAGTGGTCCATCGAGTCTGCCTGTTTTTGTTTTTTTTGCGGGGTGGGGGTTTGTGTTTTGTTTATGTTTGTTTTTTTTTGTTATTTTTTGGGGGTGTTTTTGTTTTGGGGTTTATTTGGGGGTGGGGTTTTTTTTTGTTTCTGTTTTTGTTTTTATTTCTTAGGGGGGTTGTTTTTGGGGTTTTTTTTTTGGTTCTCTTTTTTTTTTATTTTAGGGGGGTTTTGTTTTGTCTTTATTTATTTGTTGTTAACGTTTTTTGTCTCAGTATAGATCTGTGCTTTCCCCAAGCATGTTTGAAGCTATTTACTGTTGGCTGGCTCACTACCTCTGCTGGAAGTGTATTACAAGCATCAACTACTCTTTCAGTAAAATAAAGCTTTCTGAGAGTAGTTTGGAACTTTCCTTAACCATTTGCCGCCCGCCCTATGGCCGAATGGCGGCCGGCAAATGTCATCAGTGTTTCGGGTGGACGCCATATGGCGTCCTCTTGCACATGCGCAGATTGCACTCCTGCAGAGCTGCGCAGGGGCGCAATCTGTCACGAACCGTGTACCTCGGACATGGCCGATGACAGATCTGAGTATCAGCCCCCGTTGTCGGTACCATGTGACCTGCTGTGACCAATCACAGCAGGTCGCATGACAGTTGTATACAATGGATGGCTTCATTCATGCCATCCATTGTATACTAGTGTCTAGCTGTGAATGGTCACAGCGATCACATGCACATGTCATGTGATTAGCTGTGGCCAAATCACAGCTAAGCAAAAAAAAACAAAACAAAAAAAAAACCTGAATGAATCGATGTCATTCAGGTAAATGCTTGCTTATACAGTAGCAAAGTAATTCTTTGCTATAAGCAAATTGTGTAAAAAAAAAAAATAATAATACTGATCACTTTCCCAAAGTAGTACAATGTTACTATGGTAACATTGTACTACTTTGGTCATAGTGAAATATGAAAAAAAATCTTAAAAAAAGAAAAAAAAATTAATAAAAAATAATTAAAAAAATATATATATATATATATTTTTTTTTTCATACTGTCACCAGTCAGTGTCCCTGATCACCGCCATGCCAGTTATATGATGACGCTGTACTGCACTGGTGACAATATGTAAAAAACAAATTGTGAAACTAATTTTTTTAAATTTTTTCATTTTCCGAAAAATTATGACAAAAAAAATACAACTTCAAAAAACTCGCCATGCCTCTTATGAAGTACGTCGGACTGTCTACTTTACAAAAAGGGTAATTTGGGGGATATCTGTACTGTCCTGACATTTGGGGGATATCTGTACTGTCCTGACAATTGGGGGACATCTGTACTGTTCTGACATTTGGGGGATATCTGTCCTGTTCTGACATTTGGGGGATATCTGTACTGTTCTAACATTTGGGGGATATCTGTACTGTTCTGACATTTGGGGGATATCTGTACCGTCCTGACATTTGGGGGATATCTGTACTGTTCTGCTATTTGGGGGATATCTGTACCATCCTGACATTTGGGGGGATATCTGTACTGTCCTGCTATTTGGGGGATATCTGTACTGTTCTGCTATTTGGGGGATATCTGTACCATCCTGACATTTGGGGGGATATCTGTACTGTCCTGACATTTGGGGGATATCTGTACTATTCTGACATTCTTGGACCTCAAGAAATTAGATTGGCCGTCAGTACTTCAGGATTGATCAATTTTCAGATCTATACCATAGTTTGTGAACTCTATAACTTTCCTACAAACTAAATAATACATCCTAATTTGGGTTATTTTCACCAAAGACATGTAGCAGAATACATCTCGGCCTAAATTTATGAAGAACAATTATTTATTTGCAAACTTTTATAACAGAAAGAAAGAAAAACGTGTGGTTTTTTTCAAAATTTTTGGACTTTTTTTGTTAATTTAGCAAAAAATAAAAACCCCAGCGGTGATTAAATACCACCAAAAGAAAATTCTAGTTGTGTGAAGAAAATGATAAAATTTTAGTTTGGGTACAATGTTGTATGACCGCGCAATTGTCATTCAAAATGTGAGAGCGCTGAAACATGAAAAATGGCCTGGGCAGGAAGGGGTAAAAATGCCCGGTATTGAATTGGTTAAACTAACTGGAGGAAAGTTCAAAATGAATCTCAGAAAGTTTTGGAATACACTTTCAGCAGAGGTAGTGAGCCAGCCAACAGTAAATAACTTCAAACGTGCTTGGGGCAAGCATAGATCTATACTGAGAAAAAAAAGTTAACAATAAATAACAAAGATTAAAAAAAAAAAAGAGAACCAAAAAAACCCGCCAAAAACAACCCCACCAAAAATAAAAAAAAAAACTCAAAAAGCAAAACAAACAAAAATCAAACCCCCACCCCACCAAAAAACCCCTAAAACAAAAACACCAGTTTACACCAGTAAATAGCTTCAAACATGCTTGGGGCAAGCACAGATCTATACTGAGACAAAAAAGTTATCAACAAATAAAAAAATAAAGACAAAAAACAAAACAACCCCCCCCAAAAAAAAAGAACCAAAAAACCCTGCCAAAAAAAGCCAAAAATAAAAAAAACACAAAACAGAAACAAAAAACAAACCCCCACCCCCCAAATAAAACCCCAAAACAAAAACACCAGTTTACACCAGTAAATAGCTTCAAACATGCTTGGGGCAAGCACAGATCTTTACTGAGACAAAAAAGTTATCAACAAATAAATAAATAAATAAATAAAGACAAAAAACAAAACAACCCCCCCCCCCCAAAAAAAAAGAGAGCCAAAAAAACCCTGCCAAAAAAACGCCAAAAATGAAAAACACAAAACAGAAACAAAAAACAAACCCCCACCCCCCAAATAAAACCCCAAAACAAAAACACCAGTTTACCCCAATAAATAGCTTCAGACATGCGTGGGACAAGCACAGATTTATACTCAGACAAAAAAGTTAACAAAAAAACAAATAAAGGAGAAACAAAATAAAAAAAAAACTCCCTCTCCCCTTAACAAAAAAAAAAAAAACTCGATGGACAATTCAGTCTTTTTCTGCCATTTTCTATGTAAAGCAAACAGCCTTATAAATAAAACGTATTTTAATAAACGGAAGGCGCTGCTTGCTATACACTCAAATCAAATTGCAAACAAGTCTCCTGCCGTGTGCAGAATCCTTCCAATGTCATTATTATACAGTATATGGGGCCAAGCGCTGGAAAGGCTCGTATTTGAACAGAACAGTTGAGAGTCAATTTACACCCACAGTCATAAATATACAAATTATTTTTATTATTGGTAAATATGAAAAAGGGTTGTTGATTATTATTGGTAAAAATGTAAAACTCGGGGTATTGATGGAGGATATGCAGCTCTTTTGAAAATAGAGAGATCATTATGCAAATCCTTTATACTGTTTTGTTTTGTTTTTTTGCCTGAATTTTTGTTTTTCTCTTTAGATGGCATTCTGAAGTGTGGATGGTTCTAGGGTGTGTACGGAGGAGCTCCGCGTATAAACGTTCATCTCACTTCAAGGACGTTTTTGAAAAATTTAATATTTAAAGTGGTTAAAACTCCTTTACTTTTTTACTGAAATAAGCGCATATATACGTTACAGCTTGCAAGTGGTGTACCGGGGTTATGGCTGAAGATATCAATCATAACCCCGGTATATGTTTTTTTTTCTCAGCTTTCCCATGAAAGCTGTTCGAGCAGCTTATTAGCCACTGAATCGCTTTCAATAGCATGGGGAGGGGATGTCCCCCCACCCCTTCCTCAGCTCACTCCTGAGAAATGATCCAACGGTGGAGGGCAAGATGGAATTTGGCCCACACCTGATGTTGTTGGAGCTTAAGGATCATCAGCAATAGGAGATGGAGGGCAAGATGGAATTTGGCCCACACCCAGGGGCGGACTGACAACTCATGAGGCCCCCCTGGCAATAGGGGATCATGGGGCCCCTGTGTCCTTGCCCAAACTCAAAAAAGCCTATGAAAAAGGTCCCAGGGGCATCTCATGGGGCCCCCTACTGACCCCGGACCCTCGTGCAGTGCCCGAGTTTCCAAATGGTCAGTCCGCCCCTGCCCACACCTGATGTTGTTGGAGCTTAAGGATCATGAACAATAGGAGATGGAGGGCAAGATAAAATTTGGCCCATACCTGATGTTGATGGAGCTGAAAGATCATCAGTAATAGGAGATGGAGGGCAAGATGGAATTTGGCCCACACCTGATGTTGACGGAGCTGAAGGATCATCAGCAATAGGAGATGGAGGGCAAGATGGGATTTGGCCCATACCTGATGTTGATGGAGCTGAAGGATCATCAGCAATAGGAGATGGAGGACAAGATGGGATTTGGCCCATACCTGATGTTGACGGAGCTGAAGGATCATCAGCAATAGGAGATGGAGGGCAAGATGGAATTTGGCCCACACCTCATGTTGGAGCTTAAGGATCATCAGCCATAGGAGATGGAGGGCAAGATGTAATTTGGCTCACACCTGATGTTGATGGAGCTGAAGGATCATCAGCAATAGAAGATGGGGGGCAAGATGTAATTTGGCCCACACCTGATGTTGGTGGAGCTGAAGGATCATCAGCAATAGGAGAAAATAAAGAAAATCCCCTTGCCATTTCCTGTGTTGTGAATCTCTTTGGTTCTTCAGCTACATCTTCCTCTTGGCTCTGTCAGTTTGCTGAGCCTCTAATTCTATCAGGTCCTCGTTAGTAAGCTTCTCATGTTGCACAGCAAGGAGTTCGGTGAAGTCGTCCTCTTGCAGATCTAGCTCCAGCTTCGTGCTAAGGGTCACTAAGTTGTTGAAGACCTCTTTGGTCTCCTTACCCATCTTCTCAAATCCATGAACTTCATAAACAAACTGTGGGCAAAGGTTCTTCCAAACCCCTTTCATGGTTACAGCTGAAACCTCACGTCAAGCAAAGTTGATGGTTTTTATGGCCTTGTAGATGTTATAGTCCTTCCAACATTGTTGCAAGGTTATGCTTTCACTGCCTGACGAAAAGTGTGACATACATTATATTTCTTGAAAGTCGCAATAACTCCTTGGTCTATAGGATGGATGAGCGCCGTAGTATTTAGTGGCAGATGCACTACCTTGACGTTGGGATGAAAGTCACCCATGAATTGGGGGTGACCTGGTGCATTGTCAAGCAGCAAAAGTATGTTGAATAGGATATCTTTCTCCAAACAATATTTCTCTATCTCTGGGATAAAGTGGTGGAAAAACCAGTCCTGGAAAATGGCCTGTGTAACCCAGGCTTCGGCGTTACTCTTCCACACAACAGATAGAGAGCCCTTGACTATGTTTTTGAGGGCTCCTGGGTTCTCTGAATGGTAGACTAAGAGAGGCTTTAGTTTAGTTCATCGGAAGCATTGCCACCAAACAGAGTAAGTCTGTCCTGTGCTGTTTTGAAGCCTGGCATCACCTTTTCCTCTTTACTGATGTAACTTCGTTCTGGCATCCTCTTCCAGTACAGTCCTGTCTCATGGACGTTAACAACCTGTGGGAGTAAATAAGTACCTTCATAAATAATTTCTCTAAGTGTTGCTGCAAATTCTTGGGCAGCTATGGTATCTGCACTCGCAGCCTCACCACTTACGTTTACGTTGTGAAGGTTGGCTCTAGCCTTGAATCTGTTAAACCATCCATGGCTGGCAGTAAAAGATGCTCACCGTTCACCCCATTTTTTCTTCAAGTCTTCAAACAGGCTTTTAGCTTTTTCTTAAAAAAGCATTAAGCTGAGTGGGACTCGAAGCTGATCCTGATCCTGCATCCACACACTGAGAAGTTTCTCCATCTCCTCTATCACTTTACCACGCTTTTGGGATATTATTGTCGACGGCCCAGCAATCTTCACATGTTCCATAATCTTGGCCTTCTTCTTTAGAATTGTGCCAATGGTTCAACGATTCATGTTATAAGAACGAGCGATGTCTACCATCTTTTTGTCTCGGTCCAATTTCTCAGTTATTTTCACTTGGTTATTGCTTTGCACTTCCTAGTAGTCCCCTCCACATCACCACTGCTTTTCCTCTTGCTTCTGGACACCCTGGGCTCTGTACAGTACACTATCGCACTGTACAGTAAGCACACAGCAGTGGAGCTGTGACAATGTCCGGCAGACACGTGAGCTACTTCCGGCGCTTTGTTTGCATCTACGAATGTTCGTAATGTGAGATCCATTCGTATCTGTGAAAGTTTGCAGCTCAAATATTCGTAAGTCAGGGACGTAGCCTCCCTGGCGGTATTACCGAGTGTAGCTTGGGTAAAGTTTCAGCACCACAAGCTGTAACCCCGAGCTACTATCGAGAATACACTGCAGCATTGCTCCGGGATCTCTTCTGCACTTACCTTGTCCTGCGCTCCCGCGATGTCCCTCCTGCAGTGTCCCCGGCAATGTCCTCCGGCCGATGCCGGCATCCGTCTTCCGGGTTCCGTTCCCTGCGACGTTGGGACGTACGGGGGATGGAACTGGCGGGAAATTTGAAAATGTAAAGAGTGACATTCACTAAAATCACATAGTATAACATTCCTGTATCAAACCATTTCCCATACATTTTGTCCCGAGTGCTTTGTCCGGCGCCCTGCCTGCATTTTTACTGTTCTTTCTGCCTGGAAACTGAGAAACGTCCATGGCATCCAAAAAGCGTCCCTTTAGGTCAAAAGCGGTTTTAGACCGGCTAGAGAACAGCGATAGTAAATCAGAACCACTTGCAGAATTGAGTGATAATGATTGGTGGGGGAAATTCCTCATCAGACACTGAAAACGATTCTGCGACTGAGCTCAGCGATGTGCGAACTTGGCGCTCTATTTCACATTTCAGTGTTTTTGGTTTGATTATATTATTGAATTACATTTATTATTATATTATTAATTTTTATGATTATTTATTAAATTATAATTTATGATTTTGTGTTTCAAATTTTATCATCCCCGGGATGTTTACTAGACTCTTGTTCGGACAGATTTCAGTGAGTTATTCCTGAAAATTACAGGCCTACAATAAAAAAAACAACATATTTCCATGCAAAAAAATGTACCGCTTTGAGCACAGAAATATGGACATAATCAGACCGCTAGGGAGGTTAATGTACACAGCTAGATTTAATTTTTTTTTTTTTTAATAACTATTTTGGGCCAGGTTTCTTTTGATAATTACAAAAACAAATCAGAAGATATCTATTACCATTTACCACCAAATGAAAGCCCAATTTTCCTGAAAAAAAAAAATCCTGCATAATTCTCCTCGATGTACAAAGTAGGTGGGATGTATGGATTTACTAACACATGTCAAAGTTGCAAAATTGTGCTTAGGCGTTAGGATTTGTTTTACCCTTAGGCATGAAGGGGTTACAGGGGTTTTAAAGGCTCAAGGTTTTTTACCTTCATGCATTCTATGCTTGAAGGTAAAAAACCTTTGTGCAGCATCCCACCCAGTCCCCCCCCCCAATACTCACCTATGCCCCCTCTCGATGTGCACTGGAGTCTTGGCTATCCCAGGACCCCCTCTTCTTATTGTCTAAGACAGAAGCGGGAGCCATTGGCTCCCACTGCTGTCAATCACAGGCATTGAGATAATGAGAAAAAGGGGTGTAGCCAAGCCTTGTGTGTGAATGGACACGCTCGTGCCCCCATAGCAAGCTGAATTCTGTGGGGGCACCCGACGGGAGGGAGGGCCCAGGAGAGCCGTGGGAGACCCAAGAAGGGGAGGGTCGGGGTTAATCTGAAAAAATCACTGCCCAGAGCAGGTAAGTATAACATATTTGTTTTGTTTTTTAAAACATGTGTTAGTAAAACTGTATGCATGATCACAACTACTTTGTGTATCCAGGAGGATCCGGGCTGCTCTGTGCAAAACCACTGCACACAGCAGGTAAGTATAGACATATTTGGTATTTTTTCTTTAACCCCTTTGCATAGGCGCCTCCCGGCCATTTAAGAGTTTCAGAAGCCAGGAGGTGGGCGGGGTTTTTGGGTCATGTGTCTGCAGTGATTCGCTGCCACATGATCGGAAAAGGTCCAGATCGCAAGGGGAGATTGGGACTTTTCCGTGAGTCACGAACATACGTGCTGGGAGCACACAGGGCACATGCTCTCAGCATATATGTATTTTCTAATGGCATGCAAATATGCGGCAGCTTGGCGTCAAAGCCCAGACGCCGAGAGGCCACATATTGTGCGCTCAGCTTCTAGGGGTTAAATAAAAAATGTAGAATCACTTTTAATGTTCCAGTTTACAAAAATAAAAACTGTTCCTGGCCAAATTGAAATTTTTTGTATTGGGTCAGTATCCTCCATATTTTTTTTTCATTTTACACCCCTTTTATCTAATAGACCAGAAAATGGGAATTTGTAATTTGACATATTCAGGTCCCTCTGTTTTCAATAGGGCCCGAATTTCTTTGAAGTTCCCTGAACCCTGCTGGAAGTTTACTCTTTCTATAAAAATTTACTTTCTATTAGTTTTGAATTTTCTTTCCGCTAGTCCGAGGTCACATGTTCTTAGCCTTATATTGTTCATAAAAAAAAAACAAAACAAATAAAAACCCACAAATTCTTGTAGGCAGTTATCTTTGAAAGTCTGGAGCCATTGTATGGTTTGGAAATGTCTCTTCTAGAGAACCAGAGGCACCTCACCCAACGTGCTAGCATGTATAGAAGTAGCGCAGCCTAATTGTCAGCACAGATAATGGCTTGGCTGAGCAGTCAGAACTAGACAGCCTGTCCTGGATCATTCCACGATGACCCTGTCTGATCTGCTCACTGTGCCTGTCAGAGCATGGTGCCTGTGACTCAGTAGAGCAGTCTGTCGGGCAGACTTCTGTCATCTCCTGTAAGTGCCGAGCGTAGCCGAATACAAGACAGCCATCTGAAAACGGTCTAGTTAAGGGCCATTTAAGGCCGTTACAAGATTTGGTTTAAATTAAGAATTTATATTAACAAAAATTTCAATAAAAGTCTTTAGAATTTAGCTCTACTGGTGTTAACCGATACGCATACTATACATACTGTAGTTACCAAGATATACAATCATTTTCTGGGCATTTTTTCTGGCAAAGTGCTGTAACGTAACCAGTCCCCTCCAAAGTGTGGGAGATGTGACCACCAAGAACTAAACAGGCTCCGGGATTTGCATTACCAAACCAGTCCAGCTTTATGACGAAGGAGGATTTCCATTTGAAACGCGTTGCTGCCCCCCTTCACCTCCCACCTTTTCCCAGTATCACACAGGGAACTGTTATGGACCGACTGGCGGTAGCCTCTAGCGACCCACAGGACGGAATCCCACAGGGCGCAGAATCTAAGCCTCAGTCTGCTGTTTCACCAGAGCCCCTGATGGTGGGGATGGACATGAAGCAGCCTGAGACCAGGTCGCGACCCCCGAGTTCAAACAGCTGTGGTAGAGGTGGATTTGCCAGTGGTAGGTAACAAGGGAGAGCCAGATGTGAAGAGGTAGTGTGTAACGTGGTCAGACAGGCCAGGTCGGTAACAGCAGAGGTAGACGGTACAGATCAGCAGGCAAAAGGATAAATGGGTCACAGGCCAGGTTTAGCAACAGGAGGTCAGGTAAACAGGAGAAAGCAGAAGAATGGTCAAACAAGCCAGGGATCGGGGCAAGAGAGAGTCACGATAATCCGGGTCAGGCAGGTTCGGCAACAAAGGCAATCTCAGGTACTAGGAACAGGAACACAGGAATAAGACCACACGGCAATGTGAGCATTGCAAGAGCTGGTTTAAATAGCCTGCCCGGCACTGACAGGCGCGACTGGGTCCTAGTGCCTGCCAGCACTGTCATTGGTCACAGGCGCGCCTGGGTCCTAGTGCCCGCCTGCCTCTATGTCTTGTCGGAATCCTACGCATGTGCAGATTCATGTGTCGTGGCGATCTTCTCGTTCCCTGACAGGAACACCATGAGTGCTTCAGGATGCCGAGCTCTGATGGCACTCTGATAGCTGTCAGAGCAAACACTTTCCATGCCAGCTTGAGAGTTCCTTGCTTCTGTATACAGCCAGCTGATGGGGTCTTCATGTCACCCCTGAGCTGATGACCAGAGTTTTAAGATGTAAGTGTGCTACGTTTTGTTATAATGAATTTCTATATCATGCTAATGGAAATCTCATGCTGTTGTTGATTTTATCATTTGGATTTAAATTACTGTGTCCTCTCTGAGCCGACATCTCAGTCCAGGAAGTAGATGGTGATCCTGGACAATGCCTGAAAAAGATGGTACCATCATTGAAGAGAGAAAAACATTGACATATGACTTACAATTAGGGATCAGCTTGGGTTCAGACATATGAGGCATTGTCGGGGGAAAGTCCTGTGATCTCCGGAAAGTAATAAATACCTGGAAGGGTTACACTGGCCTAACGTGAGTTCTGTACTATTAAGTCAATGATGTCACAAGCATCCCCACCCTTTACCTGGAAGGGTTACATTGACATTACCTAACGTTAGGGATGAGCTTGGGTTCTGCTGAATTAGGTCAATGATGTCACAAGCATCCCCACCCTTTACCTGAAAGGGTTACATTGACATATGACCTACAATTAGGGATCAGCTTCGGTTCAGACATATTGGGGTTTATTTACTAAAGCTGGAGAGTCCAAAATCAGACTCCCTTCTGCATAGAAACCAATCAGCTTCTAACCTCAGCTTGTTCAATGAAGCTTTGGCAATGAAACCTGGAAGCTGATTGGTTTCTATGCAGAAGGGAGTCTGATTTTGGACTCTCCAGCTTTAGTAAATAAACCCCATTAGGTCAATGATGTCACAACCATCCCCACCCTTTACCTGGAAGGGTTACATTGACATATGACCTACAATTAGGGATCAGCTTGGGTTCAGACATATTAGGTCAATGATGTAACAAGCATCCCAACCCTTTACCTGGAAGGGTTACATTGACATTACTTAACATTAAGGATGAGTTTGGGTTCTGTCAAATCAGGTCACAAGCATTCCACTCTTGTACCTGGAAGGGTTACAATGACATATTCTTTAACATTATAAATTAGCTTGGGATCTGTAATATTAGGTCAATGATGTTACAAGCATCCTGACCCCTTTACCTGGAAGGGTTTACGTTGCCATATGACGTAAACTTAGGGATCAGCTTGGGTTCCACCATATTAAGCCAATGATGTCACAAACATCTACATCCCTTTACCTGGAAGTGCTACATTAACATTACTTAACGTTTGGGATGAGCTTGGGTTCTGCTAAATTAGTTCAATCATGACACAAGCATCCCCACCCCTTTACCTGGAAGGGTTACATTAACATTACTTAAACATAGGGAGCATCTTGGGTTCAGCCATACTACGTCAGTGATGTCACAAGCTTCCTCCTCCCTTTACCTGGAAGGGTTATGTTGCTATATTACTTAACTTTAGGAATGAACAGGGGCGGACTGACCATTTGGAAACTCGGGCACTGCCCGAGGGCCTGGGGTCAGTAGGGGGCCCCATGAGATGGGGAGTTTGGACAAGGACACAGGGGCCCCATGATCCCCTATTGCCTGGGGGCCCCATGAGTTGTCAGTCCGCCCCTGGGAATGAACATGTGTTTTTGGGTTCTGCTGAATTAGGTCAATGTTGTTACAAGCATCCCCACCCCTTTACCTGGAAGGGTTACTGTCAGCGCCTGTGGTAGTGAGCCCTTGTAGATAGTCAACTTGGGGCTCCCCAGGGCGCAGAGTCTAAGCCCCAGCCTGCTTCTTCACCAGAGCCCCTGATGGTGGGGATGGGCTTGCAGCAAGCTGGGACCAGGTCGCGTCCCCCGGGTACACCCAGCTGAGGATGAGGAGACCGCTCGCGGGAACAGAGTACAATGGGAGGAGACAAACAGAAATCCGATAGACTAGCCGAGGTCAGGACTGGCAGAAAACAAGCACAGTCAGAGAACAAAGCCGGGGTCAGTACACAAGTAGTCAATGCAGGATACAGGAGATAGCAACACACAGTAGCTTCGACAACTAGGAAGTTGCTCAGGCAATGTGGCCTAGACTGAGCATGTCTTATATAGACAAGCAAACAAGGAGGCGGGCCAGGAAGTGATGGAAGGGAAGGAAATAAAACCTAGAGAACAGCAGACGACGCCCATAGGTGAGCACAGACAGTCCACACATGTGAAAGGGATCAGGAACAGCACTGCAGCAAGGAGGTAAGAACACAAACAAGAAACTGCAGGCCAACTTGTGACAGTTACATTGACATATGACGTAATATTAGGTCAATGATGTTACAAGCATCCCCACCCCTTTACCTGGAAGGGTTACATTGACTATTACTTATAATTAGGAATAAATTTGGGTTCTGTAACATTAACTCAATGATGTCACAAGCATCCTCACCCCTATACCTGGAAGGATTATGTTGACATGTTACTTAAAGTGATTGTAAAGGCTCAGTTTTTATTTTTTAAATGTCATACTTACCTGATCTTTGCAATGGTTTCCTCCTCTTCTCAGGTCCCCGTGGGTGCTCCTGGCTCCTCCCCCTTGCTGATCGCCCCTATATGCACTCATGCATGCTAGCACCTAAGCCAGCTGTGTGTGTCAATAAGAAACACAAAGCAGGGCTCGGCCCTGCCCCCGCTCCCTCCTCACTGCCTGTTTTTTACAGCAGCAGGAGCCAATGCTGTGTCTGAGCCAATGAGGAGGAAGAGTGCAGAGAAGTTCCCTGCTTGCATGCACATTGCTGGATTGAGAGGATCAGGTAAGTATAAAGGTTTGGGGGGGGGTGCTTGTGCACGGCTTTTTTGTCGTAATGCCACTAACCAACTAACCACCAACATTAGGGATGAGCTTGGATTCACCATATTGGGTAAATGATGTCACAAGCATCCCTACATCTTTACCTGGAAGGGTTACATTGCCATATTACTTATCAATCGGAATGAGACTGGGTTCCGAAATACTAAGTCATGGATGTCACAAGAACTCCAACCCCTCTACCTGAAAGGATTACGTTGACAATACTTAACATTAAGGATGTGCTTGGGTTCCACCATATTTGGTCAATAAGGTCAGAAGCATTCCCACCCCTTTACCTGGAAGGGTTACATTGCCATATTACTCATCAATCGTAATGAGACTGGGTTCCGAAATACTAAGTCATTGATGTCACAAGAACTCCAACCCCTCTACCTGAAAGGATTACGTTGACAATACTTAACATTAAGGATGAACTTGGGTTCCACCATATTTGGTCAATAAGATCACAAGCATTCCCACCCATTTACCTGGAAGGGTTACATTGCCATATTACTTATCAATTGGAATGAGACTGGGTTCCGAAATACTAAGTCATGGATGTCACAAGAACCTCAACCCCTCTAGCTGGAAGGGTTACGTTGACAATACTTAACATTAAGGATGAGCTTGGGTTCCACCATATTTGGTCAATAAGGTCACAAGTATTCCCACCCTTTTACCTGGAAGAGTTACATTGCCATATTACTTATCAATTGGAATGAGACTGGGTTCCGAAATACTAAGTCATGGATGTCACAAGAACTCCAACCCCTCTACCTGAAAGGGTTATATTGACAATACTTAACATTAAGGATGATCTTGACATATGTAATATTAAGCCAATGATGGCATAAGCCTCCCCATAACTTTACCTAGATGGGTTACATTGACTATTACTTTGGGTTCTGCCATATTAGTTCAATGATGTCACACGCATCCCCACCATTTTGTGCAAATGCAGCTCTGGAGGGGAATGCCCTGGCTGCAGTTGGTTAGGCCCTCACTGCCCAAACCCAATCTTATCCTTGCTTTTCTTGCAAGCACTTAATGTATATCTAAAGTTTTTTGTCACATGCTCATGCTCACATGCTCATAGGACACAACAGGAAGTGAGAGAAAATCTCTTTAAAGTGAGTGTAAATCCACTCATAGACAGATGCCTCCCAAACAGGCGCCCCAATTGGAATAATCTTCTCTCTTTTTGGCTTTATCAACATTTACAGTCCCAGGGACAAGGGCCGATTAGGACAAACAGAGAGGGCAAATGCCTCCAATGACGACAGAGATATCAATAAAAACATGATGGGTTCTTAACCCTTTCCTATTATATCAAAAATGAAAAAATAAAGGTGTGGTCACCCAAGCCATTAATACAGAGCTGTTGATGGGTTGGTTTTCCGTAATTGCCAAGCAGACCTTAATCCCCACTGGAAAAAAGAATGTGATCAAAGCCTAGGCTTTGATTCTGAAATCCAGCACTTGGAGGACCAGGTCCATCTGCTCCTGTAGACCAGGTATGCCTCTAGTTTTACTTTTTCATAGTTTAAGTCCATGAAGGAGACTGTTAGGAGAGTATAGGTCAAGTTTAACATAACAAGGCCGATACATACCAATATAATGGTATGGTAATAGAAAACTAAAAATTCACTTATTTTATGTCATGATTCTCTGACATAATGTATATTTTGCAATTATTGGTACTGTTTTCTAATAAGCTATACATTTCCCATGCAATTTTTGTATAAATTTGCATTTTGATGTTTTGACATACTGTGCCCTCATCTCTTAACGAATGCTAAATCCCCGGGGGGGTTCAATAAGGTCACCCAAGAGTAATTACAATTACCGCCTGAAAATGTTCCTCCAGCTTGTTATCTAAAAGAAGCGTTAATGTGAAGATTGTAAAATAATAGAAAAGATAAGATTCAGGCAATTTAGCTATTTAACAGGTCATCAACTTTTACTGTATTCTCTGCTTAGATTTAAACTTTTTTTTTTGCTCATTAAAGGACCCCTATACCCCAAAACAAGAACAGTTACAATATGGAGTTCCACAATTGGGTCAAGACAACAGGGATGACGTCAGGACACAAGGCACCAGGGAAGGGTCCTGGAAGGCTGGTATGTTTCCCCATTATTTGGGTTGTGGTCTCTTTAAGGGGGACAAAGCAGACATTTTTTAGATTTCAAGGGTTCTCACCCATGCAGGGTGAAGGGTTCCTGGGCAGTCCAGTTGAAGAGGAGAGGACTGACTTACAGTTCTCCAGAGATTGGGAAGTCCTCATTTGAGATCTGGAATTCAGAGGCTGGAGGTGGGAAAGAGTCTCCAACTCTGATTAAAGAGGACTTTGGTCCTGAAAGGGTTAACCCACCTGTAGGGGAGGCCTGAAAAGCAACAGGAAGGAGTCAGCGCCTGGTAACGAGGTGGAGTAGACTTCACAGCTGTGAGAAAATGTGGACTGTCTGGAGACTGAGACATTGTTTGCTGAGCTGCTTGGGCCTTTTGAAATACCCTGAAGCAGACAGGAACCCTAAACCCAAGTGTGGGACTGGTGTACTGGCAGTGAGCCATGGAGTTGTTTTCATTATACCAGAACTATGGACTGTTGGTGTTTACTTTGCTGGAGAAATCTGTTTTGTTTGCTTGAAACCAATAAACACCCGCCTGCAGCTGGGGCCTGAAAAGCCGCAGGAAAGAGTCAACACCTGTTGGTAAAGTGGAACGGAGTATTATTAGATGTGAAAAATTGTGGGATGTCTGGGGACTGAGACATTGTTTTTCGAGCTCCTAGGGTCTCTTGAGCTACCTCGAAGCAGACAGGAACCCTAAAATCAAATGTGGGTCTGCCTGTGAGCCATTTTGAGAACCCATTAAAGACTGTTTACTTTTGAAAGTAAGGCAGGTGCCTTAATTCTTGAGGGGGTTTGACTTAACATTTTAATATGTTTTGACACTATGACTTTAAATCTATGGCTGGTGCTTCATTTCTGAGTCAAACCTTGCCCTGTGTGTGAGCTGGTGTTACTACTACCTCTATATACTGTACAGAAGGCAGGCCACTCTCCAGGGGTCCACTGTGTTGCTGATTGGACCTGTTGAGATGTGATCCCTGATGTTGCTGTTTTCCCCCTTCAAAGGGCACATTCTTCAGGGGCCACACACTACAGACTTTACTGCAAGGACTTGTTGCCATGGTCTTTTCTCCAATTTTAGGTATGGGCAGCACCGGTTCTCTTTATTGAACCCAAGTTACTCTATGTACCGCTAAAATCAGGATATCAATTCTATGCATAGCCAATGCACAGCCAAGTTATCTGTTAAGGCGTATATGTACCAAGATGTATATGAAGAATGCTGTAGCAACAAAGTAAAGAGAAGATTTAAGCTACTGAATGGGAGTCTGTGTCGTTACCGGGAATAAGCTACAAGCACAGTGTATTGATGTTGAGTTGGGAAAAGTTTCTCTGCACAGCATATCACAAAAAACAATAATGGGAGAACCAGGGGAGGACTGTCAACTCATGGGGCCCCCGGGCAATAGGGGATCATGGGGCTCCTGTGTCCTTGCCCAAACTCAAAAAAGCCTATGAAAAAGGTACCAGGGGCATCTCATGGGGCCCCTACTGACCCCGGGCCCTCGGGCAGTGCCCGTGTTTCCAAACAGTCACTCCGCCCCTGGGAAGAACCATGTCAACCATTTGGGATACAGAACCATTATCACGCATGTTGAATTGACTATTATGGCTGGGAAAACCAGTGCATGGTACAAGTGTACAATGTAAACAGCCTTTATGACTGAAGAGTGAGAAGGGTTATCATTATACAGCACTGGGATACAGCAGCCAGCCAGCAGTGTAAGCAGCAGTGACTTGGGGAGGGTGATTGAAGCCCCATTGGAGAGGTGACCATGGTAATATGGGTCATCCCCCTCGGCAGTGGGTTCTCCATCTTGACGACCACTATGGCACAAAATGAACTAAGGTCTTGGTCTGGAAGCCAATGAGAACAAGGCCTTGTGTATCTAATGTAGCAACCTCTAGTGTGCTACTAGAATAGTGTAGCGTATTGCATGTAAAACCATTGTGTGTGACTCGTGGTAGCTGTGTGAGTCTAAGACTGAGGTCGGGTTATTGCAGGTCAGCTGGATGACTTCACAGGTTGTGACTCTATCGCCTCCTCTTGACCCCAGAGGACCATAGAACCTTTCCAAAGTCGGTAAGCAGGAGGTGATGGAGACCTAATCTGCATGTTTATGAAAGTCTGGCTAATCCTAGGTTTGAAGGCCCTGGTAGAGTGGTGGACTGGCCCGCAAATATGAGAGAATCAAGCTGACAGAGGAGTCTGGTGGAATATGGAGTGCTGAGGAAGCTGTCGGTGCCTGGGATGAGTCCCCTAGGTCTGGGAGGTGGGGGGGGGGCAGCCTCCAGGCTGGGCTTGGGCTGGCTCAGGAGGATAAATTATGCAGTGAGATATGAATGGGATCGAGATCTGGAGCAGCCAGGAACAAAGATGACAGAGTGAGTACAGCAGCACATTTTGAGATCTACAAAGGAAAAGACTGCCACACATAGCAAGCTTTCTAAGGACAGCGCTGGGCTCAGTCCTTTATCCCTGTCCCAGGAGATCTTCCGAGAAGCCAGGAGGGCTGGTAGTGTTTGCAGGCTGTGGAGTTCAGAGCAGCTCTACAGGGGAAGAGAGGACATCCCTGTATGTAGCTACAAGAAGTTAAGCTGATTTTTGAGGGGCTGCTAGTTCCTCACCCATAAAAAGCTATTGCTACTGATCACAACAACTGACAGCTTTCAAGAAAAGGACAGTCCAGGATCAGCCTTTTAACATAGGAAGTAAGTGTCCTCCTTTTATTGATTCAAACCAAACTGGGCATCCCATAATCCCTATTTTCCTATCCAAGTTGATTTCCCCTAATAAAACAGTGAAACCAAGACCACAAACTTTAATGGCATCCCAGTCTTAGTCCATAGGGTTCAATATTGAGTTGGCCCCACCCTTTGCAGCTAAAACAGCTTCATCTCCTCTGGGGAGGTCGTCCACAAGGTATAGGAGGGTGTCTATGGGAAGGTTTTACCATTTGTCAGGTCAGGCACTGATGTGGGACGAGAAGGCCTGGCTCGCAGTCTCCACTCTGATTTATCCCAAAGGTGTTCTGTTGGGTTGAGGTTAGGACTGTGCAGGCCAGTCAAGTTCCTCCACCCCAAACTCGCTCATCTATGTGCACTGGCGCGCAGTCATGTTGGAACAGGAAGGGTCCATCCCCAAACTCTTCCCACAAAGTTGGGAGCATGAAATTGTCCAAAATGTCTTGGTATGCTGATGCCTTAAGAGTTCCCTTTACTGGAACTAGGGGGCCAAGCCCAACCCCTGAAAAACAACCCCACACCATAATCCCCTCTCTACTAAACGTTAAACTTGGCACAATGCAGTCAGACAAGTACTGTTCTCCAGGCAACTGCCAAACCCAGACACATCCATCAGATCACCAGACAGAGAAGCTTGAATAGTCACTCCAGAGAACACATGTCCACTGCTCTAGAGTCCAGTGGCAATGTGCTTTACACCACGGCATCCGACGCTTTGCATTGCACTTGGTGATGGAAGGCTTGGATGCAGCTGCTCGGCCATGGAAACCCATTCCATGAAGCTCTCTACGCACTGTTGTTGGGCTCATCTGAAGGCCACACCAAGTTTGGAGGTCTTTAGCTATTGACTCTGCAGACAGTTGGTGACTTCTGCGCACTGTGTGCTTCAGCATGCGCTGACCCCACCCTGTCATGTGACGTGGCCTACCACTTGGTGGCTGAGTGGCTGTTTTTCCCAGTTGCTTCCACTTTGTTATAATCCCACTAACAGTTGAGCGTGGAATATTTAGTATCCAGGAAATGTCACGGATGGACTTATTGCACAGATGGCCACCTATCACGGGACCACGCTTGGAGTCACTAAGTTCCTTTCCTATCCTTTCCCATTCCCTAACTTTTTTGTCATCTGCCACCATTATATCATGTTGTAGAGATATGTTGTAGTTGACAAACCCATATCAGACAACAGAGGCATGACTAGAACCTTCAGGACTCTGGTGCAAGGAGCCCACCTGAGCCTGTCCATTTCTATTGGTCCTGGGGTCCTTGTCACTTGTACCAGGACCATTCCCACTAGTCCTGGGTCCCTTGCCACTTGTCCCAGGGCCTTTTCCATTGGTCCTTCCCTCGGAGCCTACAATCCTACATCCTTATGGTCCTACAGCGGGACCCTTTTACATTTTTTGCAGTGGGCCCCTTTCTTTGGTTCAGGGGCCCTTCCCTCTGAACCCAGGGCCCTTTGCTGACACTGCAGGGCCCTTTATTATGGTCCCACAGTGCTCCCCTTTCACATGTTCTGCAGCGGTTCCCTTTCCCTGGTCCTGGGGCCCTTCCCTCTGAGCCTGGGGCCTTTCTCACCAATCGCAGGGACCTTTACTCGAATTGCAGGGCCCTTTAATAAGGTTCTACAGCAGGTCCCTTTTACATGTTCTGTAGCAGGCACCTTCCTCTGATCCCGGGGCCCTTCCCTCTGATCCAGGGGGGCCCTTACTTGCATTGCAGGGGCCTTTATCATGGGCCCACAGTGGTACCCTTTCACATGTTCTGCAGCGGGCTCCTTCCTCTGGTCCCGGTGCCCTTCCTTCTTATCCTGGGGGCCTTTACTCACATTGCAGGGCCCTTTATTATGATTCCACAGTGGTACCCTTTCACATGTTCTGCAGTGTGCCCCTTCCTCTGGTCCTGGGGCCAGGGATGTATTTACCACAAGGCAAACAAGGTATTTGCCTAGAGCGGCATTTTTCAGGGGGGGCAGCACTGCCCCTTGGAAGAAGGGACAGAAGAAGGGACACACGTGGCATGGGGATGCTGTGGGTTTCATGACGGTGTATGCACAGCCCGACTCTCGTTCCTGGGGATGTCCAGAGCTGTGATGAGTGTTTTTCTGTCTCTCGCCATGGTGGATGGTGGCTGGTGTATGGGGGCAGAGGTAGTGTAAGGCTCGGGTGGAGGGCAGGGGTGTTCTTGGTCAATGTCAGGCTCATTCTGCAGGGGGGGGCGCCAATTTTTGTGTTGCCTAGGGCATCACAAAACCTAAATACACCACTGCCTGGGGCCCTTCCTTCTTATCCCGGGGGCCTTTATCATGGTTCCACAGTGGTACCCTTTCAAATGTTCTGCAGTGGGCTCCTTTCCTGCTGTCTTGGGGCCCCTCCATGGTGGCAGAATGCCAGGGCCCGGTGGCGAGTGCGGTGGTAGTTTCGCCACATTCAGGCACAAAATACAAATGTCTGTATCCCCCAACCTTTGTATATATCCCCATGGAACTGTCATGGGACCCGTGAAGTATACAAACAGCCTGGGGCCCATGGTAACATGACACTGCCTTCAATCTTTCTCTACGAATTCTACTTGGTATGTGGATGGGGCAGACTAAAAAAGAAATAGGAATCCCCACTCATAGCTGAAGATAATGAACAATGTTTTGGAGTGGAAGAATCTTGTGCACAGATTGTGGAATTCTGGCACTCCATAACCCGAAATAATAACTGGCATTCTTACATTACACAATTAGCCTGAGATGAGATGTATTGATCCGCCGACTCTTCAAGGTATTTTGCCAGCAGCTAAGTCAGGGAAAAAAATGAAATCACAAAATGCTCCATCAATCAGGTGGAAATTCTTCGCATACTACAGATGGATTCCCACTTGTGTCATTTCAAAGACATTATTTATAACGCCGTGTGTCTGCCGTTATCTGGGACGCCGAGCGCCACTCTCCCCCCCCTCCCCCTTCAAACAACGGAGAGCTTCCGCTGGTTATATGTTATGTTGATGAACAATACATTTTTTATTATAAATTTGAAGGGATGGGTAGAGTTTGTACTTTTCTGTCATCTTTGATTTAAATCATTATCTGTTTTTCCCTTCAAAGAAAAAATAAATTTTCTAAGTTTGTGTCTTGGGTTTAGCAAGGCGGTACTGGAGTGTCATCGCTTATTTCTTATTTTTCCCAGGCTTTGTCCCTACTGCTTAACCACTTGCTGACCAATGTGTGCGTTCCAACGTCCTGTCCGCATGGGGTTATTACACGAACATGGCTGCATCTGCATTAAACTCCCTTCAGTGCTCCGTATAGCCAGGGAAGCAGTTGGCAGGTGCAGTTTACAGTCTCCACTGTGGGTGGCGCTCGTCCTTCACAGCAAAGCAGCTGAAAGAGGAGGTCCGGAGAACCAGGTTTCTCTATGGCTATGGTCTCCAAACTATGCTAGGCTTTATGTGGTCCCTGGGGCACTAATCCTCCCACTGACACAAATGATGGGGCACTATTTCTCCCACTGACACCAGCAATAGGACACTATTCATCCCACAGACTCCAGTGATAGGACACCATTCATCCCACTGACTCCAGTGATAGGACACCATTCCTCCCATTGACTCCAGTGAAAGGACACCATTCCTCTTACTGATTCCAGTGATAGGACACTATTCCTCCCATTGACTCCAGTGATAGGACACCATTCCTCGCATTGACTCCAGTGAAAGGACACCATTCCTCCCACTGACTCCAGTGATAGGACACCATTCCTCCCACTGACCCCAATGATAGGACACCATCCCTCCCACTGACTCCAGTGATAGGACACCATTCCTCCCACTGACTCCAGTGATAGGACAACATTCCTCCCACTGACACCAATGATAGGACACCAATCCCCCCAACTGACTCCAGTGTTAGGACACCATTACTTCCACTGACTCCAGGAGATCATATCCCCCCTTATGTATTACACATGGAGATCATATCCCCCCCTTATGTATTATACATAGAGATCATATCCCCCCTTATGTATTATACATGGAGATCATATCCCCCCTTATGTATTATACATGGAGATCATATCCCCCCTTATGTATTATACATGGAGATCATATCCCCCCTTATGTATTATACATGGAGATCATATCCCCCTTATGTATTATACATGGAGATCATATCCCCCTTATGTATTATACATGGAGATCATATCCCCCCCCCTTATGTATTATACATGGTGATCATATCCCCCCCCCCTTATGTATTATACATGGAAATCATATCCCCCCACCCCCTTTATGTATTATACATGGAGATCATATCCCCCCTTATGTATTAATGTATTATACATGGAGATCATATCCCCCTTATTTATTATACATGGAGATCATATCCCCCCTTATGTATTATACATGGAGATCATATCCCCCCTTATGTATTATACCTGGAGATCATATCCCCCCTTATGTATTATACATGGAGATCAAATCCCCCTTATGTATTATACATGGAGATCATATCCCCCTTATGTATTATACATGGTGATCATATCCCCCCCCTTATGTATTATACATGGAGATCAAAATCCCCTTATGTATTATACATGGTGATCATATCCCCCCTTATGTATTATACATGGAGATCATATCTCCCCCTTATGTATTATACAAGGAGATCATACCCCCCCCCCCTTATGTATTATACATGGAGATCATATCTCCCCCTTATGTATTATACATGGAGATCATATCCCCCTTATGTATTATACATGGAGATCATATCCCCCTTATTTATTATACATGGAGATCATATCTCCCCCTTATGTATTATACATGGAGATCATACCCCCCCTTATGTATTATACATGGAGATCATATCCTCCCCCTTATGTATTATACATGGAGATCATATCCCCCCCCCCCTTTATGTATTATACATGGAGATCATATCTCCCCCCCTTATGTATTATACATGGAGATCATATCTCCCCCTTATGTATTATACATGGAGATCATACCCCCCTCTTATGTATTATACATGGCAATCATACCCCCCCTTATGTATTATACATGGAGATCATATCCCCCCTTATGTATTATACATGGAGATCATATCCCCCCTTATGTATTATACATGGAGATCATATCCCCCTTATGTATTATACATGGAGATCATATCCCCCCTTATGTATTATACATGGAGATCATATCTCCCCCCCTTATGTATTATACATGGAGATCATATCTCCCCCTTATGTATTATACATGGCGATCATATCCCCCCCTTATGTATTATACATGGCGATCATACCCCCCCCTTATGTATTATACATGGAGATCATATCCCCCCTTATGTATTATACATGGAGATCATATCCCCCCTTATGTATTATACATGGAGATCATATCCCCCCTTATGTATTATACGTGGAGATCATATCCCCCCTTATGTATTATACATGGTGATCATATCCCCCCCTTATGTATTACACGTGGAGATCATATCCCCCCCTTATGTATTAGACATGGAGATCATATCCCCCCCCCTTATGTATTATACATGGAGATCATATCCCCCCCTTATGTATTATACATGGAGATCATATCCCCCTTATGTATTATACATGGAGATCATACCGCCCTTATGTATTATACATGGAGATCATATCCCCCTTATGTATTATACATGGAGATCATATCCCCCCTTATGTATTATACGTGGAGATCATATCCCCCTTATGTATTATACATGGAGATCATATCCCCCCCTTATGTATTATACATGGAGATCATACCCCCCTTATGTATTATACATGGAGATCATATCCCCCCTTATGTATTATACATGGAGATCATATCCCCCCTTATGTATTATACACGGAGATCATATCCCCCCTTATGTATTATACATGGAGATCATACCCCCCTTATGTATTATACATGGAGATCATATCCCCCCTTATGTATTATACATGGAGATCATATCCCCCCTTATGTATTATACATGGAGATCATATCCCCCCTTATGTATTATACATGGAGATCATATCCCCCCTTATGTATTACACATGGAGATCATATCCCCCCCTTATGTATTATACATGGAGATCATATCCCCCTTATATATTATACATGGTGATCATATCCCCCTTATGTATTACACATGGAAATCATATCCCCCCTTATGTATTATACATGGAGATCATACCCCCCCCTTATGTAATATACATGGAGATCATACCCCCCTTATGTATTATATATGGAGATCATATCCCCCCTTATGTATTGTACATGGAGATCATATCCCCCCTTATGTATTATACATGGAGATCATATCCCCCCTAATGTATTATACATGAAGATCATATCCCCCCTTATGTATTATACATGGAGATCATATCCCCCCTTATGTATTATACATGGTGATCATATCCCCCCCTTATGTATTATACATGGAGATCATATCCCCCCCCTTATGTATTATACATGGAGATCATATCCCCCCTTATGTATTATACATGGAGATCATATCCCCCTTATGTATTATACATGGAGATCATATCCCCCCTTATGTATTATACATGGTGATCATATCCCCCCCTTATGTATTATACATGGAGATCATATCCCCCCCTTATGTATTATACATGGAGATCATATCCCCCCTTATGTATTATACATGCAGATCATATCCCCCCTTATGTATTATACATGGAGATCATATCCCCCCTTATGTATTATATATGGAGATCATATCCCCCCCCTTATGTATTATACATGGAGATCATATCCCCCCCCCCCTTATGTATTATACATGGAGATCATATCCCCCTTTATGTATTATACATGGAGATCATATCCCCCTTATGTATTATACAGGGAGATCATACCCCCCTTATGTATTATACATGGTGATCATACCCCCCTTATGTATTATTCATGGAGATCATATCCCCCTTATGTATTATACATAGAGATCATATCCCCCCTAATGTATTATACATGAAGATCATATCCCCCCTTATGTATTATACATGGAGATCATATCCCCCCTTATGTATTATACATGGTGATCATATCCCCCCCTTATGTATTATACATGGAGATCATATCCCCCACCTTATGTATTATACATGGAGATCATATCCCCCCTTATGTATTATACATGGAGATCATATCCCCCCTTATGTATTATACATGGAGATCATATCCCCCTTATGTATTATACATGGAGATCATATCCCCCCTTATGTATTATACATGGTGATCATATCCCCCCCTTATGTATTATACATGGAGATCATATCCCCCCCTTATGTATTATACATGGAGATCATATCCCCCCTTATGTATTATACATGGAGATCATATCCCCCCTTATGTATTATACATGGAGATCATATCCCCCCTTATGTATTATATATGGAGATCATATCCCCCCCCCCTTATGTATTATACACGGAGATCATATCCCCCCTTATGTATTATACACGGAGATCATATCCCCCCTTATGTATTATACATGGAGATCATACCCCCCTTATGTATTATACATGGAGATCATATCCCCCCTTATGTATTATACATGGTGATCATATCCCCCCTTATGTATTATACATGGAGATCATATCCCCCCTTATGTATTATACATGGAGATCATATCCCCCCTTATGTATTATACATGGAGATCATATCCCCCTTATGTATTATACATGGAGATCATATCCCCCCTTATGTATTACACATGGAGATCATATCCCCCCCTTATGTATTATACATGGAGATCATATCCCCCCTTATGTATTATACATGGAGATCATATCCCCCCTTATGTATTATACATGGTGATCACATCCCCCTTATGTATTGTACATGGAGATCATATCCCCCCCTTATGTATTATACATGGAGATCATATCCCCCCCTTATGTATTATACATGGAGATCATATCCCTCTTATGTATTATACATGGAGATCATATCCCCCCTTATGTATTATACATGGAGATCATATCCCCCCTTATGTATTATATATGGAGATCATATCCCCCCCCCCTTATGTATTATACATGGAGATCATATCCCCCCCTTATGTATTATACATGGAGATCATATCCCCCTTTATGTATTATACATGGAGATCATATCCCCCTTTATGTATTATACAGGGAGATCATACCCCCCTTATGTATTATACATGGTGATCATACCCCCCTTATGTATTATTCATGGAGATCATATCCCCCCTTATGTATTATACATGGAGATCATATCCCCCTTTATGTATTATACATGGTGATCATACCCCCCTTATGTATTATACATGGAGATCATATCCCCCCTTATGTATTATACGTGGAGATCATATCCCCCCTTATGTATTATACATGGAGATCATATCCCCCCTTTTGTATTATACACGGAGATCATATCCCCCCTTATGTATTATACATGGAGATCATACCCCCCTTATGTATTATACATGGAGATCATATCCCCCCTTATGTATTATACATGGTGATCATATCCCCCCTTATGTATTATACATTGAGATCATATCCCCCCTTATGTATTATACATGGAGATCATATCCCCCCTTATGTATTATACATGGAGATCATATCCTCCTTATGTATTATACATGGAGATCATATCCCCCCTTATGTATTACACATGGAGATCATATCCCCCCCTTATGTATTATACATGGAGATCATATCCCCCCTTATGTATTATACATGGAGATCATATCCCCCCTTATGTATTATACATGGTGATCACATCCCCCTTATGTATTGTACATGGAGATCATATCCCCCCTTATGTATTGTACATGGAGATCATATCCCCCCTTATGTATTGTACATGGAGATCATATCCCCCTTATGTATTATACATGAAGATCATATCCCCCCTTATGTATTATACATGGAGATCATATCCCCCCTTATGTATTATACATGGAGATCATATCCCCCCTTATGTATTATACATGGAGATCATATCCCCCTTATGTATTATACATGGAGATCATATCCCCCCTTATGTATTACACATGGAGATCATATCCCCCCCTTATGTATTATACATGGAGATCATATCCCCCCTTATGTATTATACATGGAGATCATATCCCCCCTTATGTATTATACATGGAGATCATATCCCCCCTTATGTATTATACATGGAGATCATATCCCCCCTTATGTATTATACATGGAGATCATATCCCCCCTTATGTATTATACATGGAGATCATATCCCCCCCCCTTATGTATTATACATGGAGATCATATCCCCCCCCCTTATGTATTATACATGGAGATCATATCCCCCTTTATGTATTATACATGGAGATCATATCCCCCTTATGTATTATACAGGGAGATCATATCCCCCCTTATGTATTATACATGGAGATCATACCCCCCTTATGTATTATACATGGAGATCATATCCCCCCTTATGTATTATACATGGTGATCATATCCCCCCTTATGTATTATACATGGAGATCATATCCCCCCTTATGTATTATACATGGAGATCATATCCCCCCTTATGTATTACACATGGAGATCATATCCCCCCTTATGTATTACACATGGTGATCATATCCCCCTTATGTATTACACATGGAGATCATATCCCCCCTTATGTATTATACATGGAGATCATACCCCCCCTTATGTATTATACATGGAGATCATACCCCCCTTATGTATTATATATGGAGATCATATCCCCCCTTATGTATTGTACATGGAGATCATATCCCCCCTTATGTATTATACATGGAGATCATATCCCCCCTTATGTATTATACATGGAGATCATATCCCCCTTATGTATTATACATGGAGATCATATCCCCCCTTATGTATTATACATGGAGATCATATCCCCCCCTTATGTATTATACATGGAGATCATATCCCCCCCTTATGTATTATACATGGAGATCATATCCCCCTTATGTATTATACATGGAGATCATATCCCCCCTTATGTATTATACATGGTGATCATATCCCCCCCTTATGTATTATACGTGGAGATCATATCCCTTCTTAAGTATTATACGTGGAGATCATATCCCCCCTTATGTATTATACATGGAGATCATATCCCCCCTTATTTATTATACATGGAGATCATATCCCCCCCTTATGTAGTATACATAGAGATCATATCCCCCCTTATGTATTATACATGGAGATCATATCCCCCTTTATGTATTATACATGGAGATCATATCCCCCTTATGTATTATACAGGGAGGTCATATCCCCCCTTATGTATTATACATGGAGATCATATCCCCCCTTATGTATTATACATGGAGATCATATCCCCCCTTATGTATTATACATGGTGATCATATCCCCCCTTATGTATTATACATGGAGATCATATCCCCCCTTATGTATTATACATGGTGATCATATCCCCCCTTATGTATTATACATGGATCATATCCCCCCTTATGTATTATACATGGAGATCATATCCCCCCTTATGTATTATACATAGAGATTATATCCCTCCCCCCTTATGTATTATACATGGAGATCATATCCCCCCTCTTATGTATTATATATGGAGATCATATCCCCTCCTTATGTATTATACATGGAGATCATATCCCCACTTATGTATTATACATGGAGATCATATCCCCCCTAATGTATTATACATGGAGATCATATCCCTCTTCATGTTGTTGGTTCGAATCCCAACCGCGGCACCACCTGCCTGGAGTTTGCATGTTCTCCCTGTGCCTGCGTGGGCTTCCTCCGGGTACTCCAGTTTCCTCCCTCACTCCAGTGACATGCTGGTAGGTTAATCAGATCCTGTCTAAATTGTCCCTAGTATGTGTATGTATGAATGTTAGTTAGGGACCTTAGATTGTACCCCCCTTGAGGATCAGGGACTGATGTGAATGTACAATATACAAATACAAAGTGCTGAGAAAACTGTTGGCGCTATATAAATCCTGTATATTAATAATATTATATATGTGAAGTGCGGTATAAATTGATGGCGCTATATTAGTACCTGAAATAAATAAATAATATAAATAAATTGTTTTCTATTTTATTAAAATCCGGGTGCTCTATTGCGTCTGTTTGCACTACTACTTCATTTTAGTGTTTATTTTTACCCAAAAAATTTGCATTTGAAAAATGGCTGTTCAAATATCGAGTGACATAAGAAATTGCAGCAGCCACCGTTTTTATTCTCCCCAGCCTCTGCTTTCAGAAAATAAAAAAAGCTTGGGGGGGTTTCGGAATAATTTTCAAGTAAAAAAAAATCTGATGTGTGAAAGATTACAATGGTCTCTAACTGCAGGTGGTTAAAGCAGGCAATCTGTTGGAATCCTCCTTTAGGGCCAGTTCACACGCAGGGCTGTGGATAAGGGGGTACCACCAGTCCTCCTGTAAGGGGCCCAGGCCAGCAGGGGGGGGGCCCAGGCAGCTGGGTGAATGGAATGTGGGCAGGGAGGGTGATCAGCGTGGCGGGAGAGGGGCAATTACTGTTACCGATCCCCTGTATGGCTCTCTCTGCAGCAACTGAAAGCCGGGTTCTCCCTTTTGCTGGCTTTCAGCTGCTGCAGTGGGAGCCATACAGGGGATTAGTTCCAGTAATTGCCCCCTTGGTGCAGCTATTACCCTCCCTGTGCACCATACATTTCCCCTGCTGCCCAGGCCCCCCCAGTGTCTTACCCCCTCCCCGCAGTGCTGCCAGCTTCCCTGCTCTCCTTCCCACCAGCAGCTGCAAGCGCACAATAGGATCCTTCAGAATGGAGAGAGGGGGAAGGGTCCGAATATGTCACATTTACCAACCCTTTCTTTTTCTGAATGAACACCACGAGTGATTGGTACCGATCATTCACTATGTTCATTCATAACCCATAGTAAACTGTATTTTTTAATTTTTTTTTTAAGGGGGGGGGGGCTGTCAGGTTGGCTGTATGGGGCCCCATGGTTCTAACTGCAGCCCTGTTCACACTACACGCATTTCAGTTGCTTTTCAAGACACACAGAAAGTAGGTTATATGGTTGTCAATGTCATAGGTCACATCAGCGCTGGCCTTTCCGGATGCAGAACGAAAAACTAGAACAGGCTACATTTTTCCTGCACAGAACTGCACTGGAACGCGGTAATATTAAGTTAGCCTTTCAATGAAAGATATCAACGCCAATCAGCGCGCGTTATGTGTATGTGGTGTATTCACAATATACAATGTCATTGGAAAACAAGCAAAATGCAGTGTGGCGATTACATGTGTAGAACATCCACTTTTTATTCAAATATTTTTGGCTTTATATTTTTTTTAAATATATTCTTCAGATTTTTGTTAACATATAAAAAAGTCATTTTAACATATATTTGTAAATGCGTTCCAAAAAATGTAGATTTGTATTTTTAAAGACATACAGTATATTTGAAATGTATTTTTTCATAAATATGTTTCCATATATTTTGATTGTTTCAAATTTTAACAGCTCTTGTTCGGACAGATTTCAGTGAGTTATTCCTAAAAATTACAGGCCGACGATAAAAAAAATACATATTTCCATGCAAAAAAATGTACCGCTTTGAGCACAGAAATACTGACATAATCAGACCGCTAGGGAGGTTGATTGCATTTTTTTAGATGTTCACAAATTTCTGGAAAAAAATATTTTTAAATATATGCCTTTTGGAAAATATATTTTAATTTACATTTTTGGAATACATGTTAAAATATATTCGTGTAGGCCACTATATTGTAAATATATGTCGCATGTATCATTTTTTTTTTTTTTCTAAATATTTTGAAAATATATTTCTCTTCCAAAGCTGAACAATCTAAAACAACCTTTTATTTTTTTTTAAAGTTTCCGACTGCACAAGTTGCCCAGAACAATAAAGAGAGGGACTCAGCACCAACACGGCCCCAGTCATCCCACACAGAGGGCCCCAGTCATCCCACACAGAGGGCCCCAGTCATCCCACACAGAGGGCCCCAGTCATCCCACACAGAGGGCCCCAGTCATCCCACACAGAGGGCCCCAGTCATCCCACACAGAGGAGGTCCAACGGGGACCAGATTCTTTCTAAAATGAGATAAAAGTGGAAACAATGCAGGAAATGGCTGCGGCGGAGCCGCTCTTTTGGGACGCGGGTTTTGCACGGCAGATAACCTGTTCTGGATGGTGTCATGAGCTAGTTTAGCGGACCGGCACACTTGGCGATATTCGTCTCCCTCTGCAATAACTGCGGGTAGGAGAGGTCAATTAGAATCCATTCGTCTCCTCTTCGTCACACTTCGCACATATAGGAAAGGGCCGCCGTTCGCTGGAACCGTCAGGTAGATATATTCCTGGGTGGCTTTTCTCTTTGACACTACACAGGTTCGGGTCATGCTGCCTGGAAGCCGCAAGTCATCCGAGTGTTTGCTGGCATTTAATAAAAAGGACTCCGATGAATTTCCTTCAAACAAAAGGCATTTTTAGCAAGAGCCGTACAAAAGCCTGACGTATGGAGGAAAATGAGGTAGGCTTAAAGGACCACTCCATCCAAACATGGAACGCTGGTAATATCGAGGTCACAAAAAAATAGCCCAGAGTTGGGACTTAAAAGAGAAGTGCAGGATTCCAAAATAACAAACATGCATCCTCACCTAGGTGGTTGCAGCATCCCTCTGAGCTACCGCTGATCGCTCAGTTCTCTGGTCCACTCTGTACTTAAAGTGGACCCAAGAACTGAGCACGGAGACTCTGTCCCTCCAGTGCTCACTGGATCACCATAGTGGTGTGCTGAGAGGCTGAGCCAGCTACTGGTCAGGCAACTGGGTGGATCCTGATGCCAGCAGATTCTGGATCACAGGAGTGCAGAATTAAGTGCAATGATCTGCAGGTGAAGTATAACCTAAACAGCTTGGGACTTACTTCTCCTTTAATGTATAATTGCAAGGCTTTCTTTTAGTGGGAACGTGAGGGAACATGGGGGAACGTGGGGGAACGCAGGGGAACGCGAGGGAAACATGGAGGAACCTGAGGGAACATGGGGGAACCTGGGGGAACGTAAGGGAACGTGGGGGAACCTGAGGGAATGCGAAGGAAACATGGAGGAACCGGAGGGAACGCGAGAGAACGTGGGGGAATGCGGGGGAACGTGGGGGAATGCGAGGGAAACATGGAGGAACCTAAGGGAACGTGGGGGAACGCGGGGGAATGTGGAGGAACGCGAGGGAACATGGGGGAACATGAGGGAACATGGGGGAAGGTAAGGGAACCATGGGGGAATGCGGGGGAACGTGAGGGAAACATGGAGGAACTTGAGGGAACGTGGGGGTACGCAGGGGAACGTGGGGGTACGCAGGGGAACGTGGAGGAACATGAGGGAACGTGGGGGAACATGGGGGAACGTGAGGGAACCATGGGGGAATGCGGGGGAACGCAAGGGAAACATGGAGGAACCTGAGGGAACGTGGGGGAACGTGAGGGAACCTGGGGGAACGTGGGGGAACGCAGGGGAACACGAGGGAAACATGGAGGAACTTGAGGGAACGTGGGGGAACGTGGGGGAACGCAAGAGAAACATGAGGGAACGTGGGGGAATGCGGGGGAACACGAGGGAACGCGGGGGAACGTGAGGGAACGTGGGGGAATGCGGGGGAACATGGGGGAATGCGAGGGAAACATGGAGGAACCTAAGGGAACGTGGGGGAACGAGGGGGAATGTGGAGGAACGCGAGGGAACGTGGGGGAACATGAGGGAACATGGGGGAAGGTAAGGGAACCATGGGGGAATGCGGGGGAACGCGAGGTAAACATGGAGGAACCTGAGGGAACGTGGGGGTACGCGGGGGAACATGGGGGAACGTGGAGGAATGCGGGGGAACGAGAGGGAAACATGGAGGAACCTGAGGGAACGTGGGTGAACGTGGGGGAACGCAGGGGAACACGAGGGAAACATGGAGGAACCTGAGGGAACGTGGGGGAACGTGGGGGAATGCGGGGGAAGACGAGGGAACGCGGGGGAACGTGAGGGAACGTGAGGGAATGCGGGGGAACGTGGGGGAACGCACCTCCAGCACTAAATGTATGTAATGGCAAGGGGTGGTGGGGTGTACTGCAGGGACAAATAATGCTGACTGCTGGGGGATCTATTGTCGCTGGAGAGGATCTATTGTTGCTGGAGGATAGGGGGGGTCTGTTGATTCTGGGGAGGTCTACTGTTGATGGTGGGGGATCTATTTTCACTGGGGGTGGGTCTTATGTTGTTGTGTGATCAATTGTTGCTGGGAGGGTTCCACTGTTGAGGGAGGGGTCCATCATTGCTAGCTGCTGAGAGGTCTATTGATGCTGGCTGCGGGGAGATCTTTTGTTGCAAGGGGTCTGCTGTTACTGGGGGGTGTATTTTGTTGCAGGTGGGCCATTGTTGCTGGGAAGGGGGGGGGGTCTTTTGTTGCTGGCTGCAGGGGATCCATTTTACTGTTTTTCTTGTTATCATTAACAAATTCCATACAAATTGATACTTGGCTCTGTATTCTCTAAAAGGGTGGTACTGGGAGGTAGGTAAGGAATAAAACCAAGGGGTGGTGCAGCACGGACACGAAGGGTGACCTGGAAAGGGAGAGTTCCTGCACCTCATCTCTGAGTAAAAAAGTATAAATGTGTAACTACAACTCCTTTTTGTATTCAGTGTTTATGGTGTTGTGGATGGAGGTTAAAGTACGACTAAAAGCAAAAAAAAAAGGGATACCCCAGTCGGCAGGGGCGTCCCTAGGGTTGGTGTCACCCGGTGCAATAACACTTGGTGACACCCCCTCCGACGATCCTCGCAGGATGGATCGGATCTGCGGATTGAGCACAATGGATCAGACTCCGATCCATTATGTTCCCCAATCTGCAGATCTGATCCATCCTGCGGGGATCGTCTGCTTTCTTTACAACTTACCTTTTGGCGCGGATCCGGTGTCACCCCATGCGGTAGATGTCACCCGGTGCGGCGCGCAGCTCCGCACCTGCCTCGGGATGTCACTGCCAGTCGGGTGACCCCAGCTTTAGACATTTCTGGGGGAT
This sequence comes from Staurois parvus, assembly GCF_062004578.1. Lineage (NCBI taxonomy): Eukaryota > Metazoa > Chordata > Amphibia > Anura > Ranidae > Staurois > Staurois parvus. The sequence continues at coordinate 674,755 of NW_028319654.1, forward strand.
CCCCCACGCTCCCGCTCCCCCTAAGCTATATTTCCATTTAGCCTTGGATGCATCAAGGTGTTGATGGTGAAAACAGGAGATTTCTCTGCTTTTTTGTAATAGTGGCGAGCAAATCCTTTCAAGGAAGTTGGGTGGTATGTCATGTGGATATATGTTTTTGATTTTTGTCATCTTTAATTATACATTTGTAGATTCTTACCACAGTCCATTATACTCTATAGAATGTTTTCTGGCCACCCACCTTCTTCAGCTCACCTCTGAGGATAGACTGAGTTCTGAAACGCGTTGGGTCTCTAGCTGAAGTCTACTCGCCTTTTTCCCCTCCTTTGGTTCACAGAAGAGGGAGAACAATGCATTATACTTCACAGCATAAGTATAGAACTGCTATATACAGTGTGTGTATGTATGCACGGGCGGACTGACCATTTGGAAACTCGGGCACTGCCCGAGGGCCTAGGGTCAGTAGGGGGCCCCATGAGATGCCCCTGGTACCTTTTTCATAGGCTTTTTTGAGTTTGGGCAAGGACACAGGGGCCCCATGATCCCCTATTGCCCTGGGGCCCCATGAGTTGTCAGTACGCCCCTGTTTGTATGTATGTATCTATCTACATAAATGTGTATGTATGTATACACAGTGGGGATCGAAAGTTTGGGCACCCCAGCTAAAAATTTGTATTAATGTGCATAAAGAAGCCAAGGAAAGATGGAAAAATCTCCAAAAGGCATCAAATTACAGATTAGACATTCTTATAATATGTCAACAAAAGTTAGATTTTATTTCCATCATTTACACTTTTAAAATAACAGAAAACAAAAAAAATGGCATCTGCAAAAGTTTGGGCACCCTGCAGAATGTATAGCATGCACTGCCCCCTTTGCCAAGCTGAGACCTGCCAGTGTCATGGATTGTTCTCAATCATCGTCTGGGAAGACCAGATGATGTCAATCTCAAAGGTTTTAAATGCCCAGACTCATCTGTACTTGCCCCAACAATCAGCACCATGGGTTCTTCTAAGCAGTTGTCTAGAAAACTGAAACTGAAAATAGTTGACGCTCACAAAGCTGGAGAAGGCTATAAGAAGTGAGCAAAGCGTTTTCAGATGTCAATATCCTCTGTTCGGAATGTAATTAAGAAATGGCAGTCATCAGGAACAGTGGAAGTTAAAGCAAGATCTGGAAGACCAAGAAAAATATCAGACAGAACAGCTCGCAGGATTGTGAGAAAAACAATTCAAAACCCACGTTTGACTGCACGATCCCTCCAGAAAGATCTGGCAGACACTGGAGTTGTGGTCACTATTCCACTATAAAGAGATACTTGTACAAATATGGTCTTCATGGAAGAGTCATCAGAAGAAAACCTCTTCTACGTCCTCACCACAAAAATCATCGTTTGAACTTTGCAAATGAACATATAGACAAGCCTGATGCATTTTGGAAACACGTTCTGTGGACCGATGAGATTAAAATTGAACTTTTTGGCCGGAATGAGCAAAGGTACGTTTGGAGAAGAAGGGGCACAGAATTTAATGAAAAGAACCTCTGTCCAACTGTTAAGCATGGGGTTGGATCAATCATGCTTTGGGGTTGTGTTGCAGCCAGTGGCACAGGGAACATCTCACGAGTAGAAGGAAAAATGGATTCAATACAATTTCAGCAAATTTTGGATGGTAACTTGATGCCATCTGTGAAAAAGCTGAAGTTAAAGAGAGGATGGCTTCTACAAATGGATAATGATCCTAAACACACCTCAAAATCCACGGGGGATTACATCAAGAGGCGTAAACTGAAGGTTTTGCCATGGCCTTCACAATCTCCTGACCTCAACATAATTGAAAATCTATGGATAGACCTTAAAAGAGCAGTGCGTGACAGACAGCCCAGAAATCTCAAAGAACTGGAAGACTTTTGTAAGGAAGAATGGGCAAAGATACCTCAAACAAGAATTGAAAGACTCTTGGCTGGCTACAAAAAGTGTTTACAAGCTGTGATACTTGCCAAAGGGGGCAGTACAAGATATTACCTCTGCAGGGTGCCCAAACTTTTGCAGACGCCATTTTTTTGTTTTCTGTTATTTTGAAAGTGTAAATGATGGAAATAAAATCTAACTTTTGTTGACATATTATAAGAATGTCTAATCTGTAATTTGATGCCTTTTGGAGATTTTTCCATCTTTCCTTGGCTTCTTTATGCACATTAATACAAATTTTTAGCTGGGGTGCCATCCTGGGATTTGTAGTACTGCCGCAGGATTAGAAATGGCGGCACGGAATAGGCTGATGATTCCATGTTTTCTAGGGGCCATTAGGAACGGTTTATGACATCTGCACTCCAGAAAGTTCAGCTTCCATGCCAACATCATCATGGCCATCCCACCTCTCAATGCAAAGAAGAATACAGAGAGAAAAAAAAAATCAGCGTGAAGACAAATGAGCGCGTTCTTATGAGATCATAAAACATTAGCATTTTATTTCACAAACCTCTATCCTTTAATAAATAACGATGCTTGTTAATTAGCATTCCTGCACTTAATGACACGCACTTCATTTAGTGATGAATGTTTGTTTGTTAATCAGACTGTTTGTATTCATAATGTTACCAGATTATGCAAACACCAAGGTGCTTTAGTTACAGGTTTGTTCTCTGGAAAGAGCTATTGACATTCAGAAAGACATTATTTACCGCAGGAGGATAGTGACGGAATTGTATCACTGAGATAAAGTACAAGGGTTAGAAAGAAGATGTAATCGAAGAGCGGGGAAGCTGCATTCTCGGTGATGTCACTGCTCTCTTGTGAATGGATAGGCTGCATTCTCAGTGATGTCACCGCTCTCTAGTGAATGGATAGGCTGCATTCTCGGTGATGTCACTGCTCTCTAGTGAATGGATAGGCTGCATTCTCAGTGATGTCACCGCTCTCTAGTGAATGGATAGGCTGCATTCTCGGTGATGTCACCGCTCTCTTGTGAATGGATAGGCTGCATTCTCAGTGATGTCACCACTCTCTAGTGAATGCATAGGCTGCATTCTCAGTGATGTCACTGCTCTCTTGTGAATGGATAGGCTGCATTCTCAGTGATGTCACCGGTCTCTAGTGAATGGATAGGCCTGCATTCTCAGTGATGTCACCGATCTCTAGTGAATGGATAGGCTGCATTCTCAGTGATGTCACCACTCTCTAATGAATGGATAGGCTGTATTCTCAGTGATGTCACCGCTCTCTAGTGAATGGATAGGCTGCATTCTCAGTGATGTCACCACTCTCTAGTGAATGGATAGGCTGCATTCTCAGTGATGCCACCGCTCTCTAGTAAATGGATAGGCTGCATTCTCAATTATCTCACCGCTCTCTAGTGAATGGATAGGCTGCATTCTCAGTGATGTCACCGGTCTCTAGTGAATGGGATAGGCTGCATTCTCAGTGATGTCACCGGTCTCTAGTGAATGGATAGGCTGCATTCTCAGTGATGTCACCGATCTCTAGTGAATGGATAGGCTGCATTCTCAGTGATGTCACCACTCTTAGTGAATGGATAGGCTGCGTTCTCAGTGATGTCACCACTCTCTAGTGAATGGATAGGCTGCATTCTTGGCGATGTCACCGCTCTCTCTAATCAACGGATAGGCTGCATTCTCGGTGATGTCACCGCTCTCTAGTGAATGGATAGGCTGCATTCTCAGTGATGTCACCGCTCTCTAATGAATGGATAGGCTGTATTCTCAGTGATGTCACCGCTCTCTAGTGAAGGGATAGGCTGCATTCTCGGTGATGTCACCGCTCTCTAGTGAATGGATAGGCTGCATTCTCGGTGATGCCACCGCTCTCTAGTGAATGGATAGGCTGCATTCTCGGTGATGCCACCGCTCTCTAGTGAATGGATAGGCTGCATTCTCAGTGATGTCACCGCTCTCTAGTGAATGGATAGGCTGCATTCTCGGTGATGTCACCGCTCTCTTGTGAATGGATAGGCTGCATTCTCAGTGATGTCACCGCTCTCTAGTGAATGCATAGGCTGCATTCTCAGTGATGTCACCGCTCTCTTGTGAATGGATAGGCTGCATTCTCAGTGATGTCACCGGTCTCTAGTGAATGGATAGGCTGCATTCTCAGTGATGTCACCGATCTCTAGTGAATGGATAGGCTGCGTTCTCAGTGATGTCACCACTCTTTAGTGAATGGATAGGCTGCGTTCTCAGTGATGTCACCACTCTCTAGTGAAGGGATAGGCTGCATTCTTGGCGATGTCACCGCTCTCTCTAATCAACGGATAGGCTGCATTCTCAGTGATGTCACCACTCTCTAATGAATGGATAGGCTGTATTCTCAGTGATGTCACCGCTCTCTAGTGAAGGGATAGGCTGCATTCTCGGTGATGTCACCGCTCTCTAGTGAATGGATAGGCTGCATTCTCGGTGATGCCACCGCTCTCTAGTGAATGGATAGGCTGCATTCTCGGTGATGCCACCGCTCTCTAGTGAATGGATAGGCTGCATTCTCAATTATGTCACCGCTCTCTAGTGAATGGATAGGCTGCATTCTCAATTATCTCACCGCTCTCTAGTGAATGGATAGGCTGCATTCTCAGTGATGTCACCGCTCTCTAGTGAATGGATAGGCTGCATTCTCAGTGATGTCACCGCTCTCTTGTGAATGGATAGGCTGCATTCTCAGTGATGTCACCGATCTCTAGTGAATGGATAGGCTGCATTCTCAGTGATGTCACCGCTCTCTAGTG